>NW_028327178.1:55859393-56010909 GCF_987537825.1 Furipterus horrens | reverse complement strand
TGATGATGTCAAAATTGATGACTAACACTTATACAATCAATACTACATGCTAAGATCAGTGTCATTCCTTAACTCATTTTTTAACAACTTCCGGTCTCCCTATGAAAAGCTTTGTTTAAAGGAAACCACCTTTAGTTAGATTTTTTAAAGTATATTTTATTGATTATGCTATGACAGTTGTCCCAATTTTTCCCCACTTGTCCCCCTTCACCCAGGAACCCCTTCTCTCCAGCAATTCCCACCCCCTTAGTTCATGTTCATGGGTCATGTATATAAGTTCTCTGGCTTCTCCATTTCCTATATTATTCTTAACATCCCTGCCTATTTTGTTCCTACTAATTATGCTTCTTAATCCCTGTACCTTTCCCTCCCCATTTTCACCCTTCCCCCTTCCATCTTATAACTCTCCAAATGATCTCCATACTTAAGATTCTGTTCTTGTTCTGGTTGTTTGCTTAGTTTTTTTTTTGTTTGTTTGTTTGTTTTTTTTAATTTTGTTGTTGATAGTTGTAAATTTGTTGGCTTTTTAATACTCATGATTTTGATCTTCTCTTTTTAAATAAGTCCCTTTAACTTTTCCTGTAATAATGGCTTGGTGGTGACAAACTCCTGTAGCTTTACCTTGTCTGGGAAGCACTTTATCTGCCCTTCCATTCTAAATGATACCTGTGCTGGATAGGGTAATCTATGTTGTAGGTCCTTGCTTTTCATCACTTCAAATACTTCTCGCCAGTCCCTTCTTGCCTGCAAAGTTTCTTTTGAGAAATCTGTTGATAGTTTTATGGGAATTCCTTTGTAGGTTACTGTTTTTCTCTTACTGCTTTTAAGATTCTTTATCTTTAACCTTTGGCTTTTTAATTATGTGTCTTGGTGTGGTCCTTTTTGGGTCTAACTTGTTTGGGACTCTCTGTGCTTCCGGAACTTGTATGTCTATTTCCTTTACCAAATTAGGAAAGTTCTCTTTCATTATTTTTTTTCAAGTAAGTTTTCAGTTTTTTGCTCTTCCTCTTCTCCTTCTGGCAACCATGTGATTCGAATGTTGCCACATTTGGAGATGTCCCAGAGGTTCCTAATCCTATCCTCATTTTTTTCCTGAATTCTTGTTTCTCCTTTTTTTTCTGGTTGAGTGTTTATATCTTCTTTTTAAGGTTTGAATCCTGGCTTTCTTCCCTGCACTGTTGGTTTCCTCGGGATTATTCTTTATTTTACTTATTATAACCTTCATTTCTTCCTTTATGTTATTGCTGTACTCAAGGAGTTCTCTGAGCATCCTGATAACCAGTGTTTTGAACTCTGCATCTTATAGGTTGGCTATCTCTGTTTCACTTAGTTCTTTCTCTGGGGTTTTGTTCTGTTCTTTCATCTGGGACATATTTATTTATCTCCTCAATTTGGCAGCCTCCCTGTGTTTGTTTCTGTGTATTAGGTAGAGCTGCTTTTACTTCCTGTCTCAGTGTCATGGCCTATGTAGAAAGGGCACCTGTAAATTGTGTGGGGTGAAACCTTAGTAATTGCCAGGGTGGGGCAACCCACTTTAGCACTTTGTGGCTGTGTGGCAAAGGCTTGGAGAGGGGACCATGCTGCTGCTTTGCTTCTGGTGATTTGCCTAACACTTGACCCCTTTCCAGTCGCTTCACCCCCTTCCCACATGTGACTGATGCCCATCCAGCTGCTGCCCTGCTGGTGAGTCCTGTAGTAGGTAGGTTTGCACACATTCTAAGACTGTGTTGGCCCTTAAAGTGGTGAAAACCTGGCATTTTCTTCTGCTGACCCACCACCACTGGTTTTTACAGCCAGAGGTAATGGGGCTCTATCTTCCTGGTTCTGAAACCCTAGGCTGTGTGGTCTGGCCTGGAGCTGGGATTGCTTGCTCCTAGGGTATCCCTCCAATCCACTCTGCTACCATCTTTCTGCACCATGCTGCCTCTCTATCTGTCTCCATGGCTCTGCTCTTTCTACCTATTTGGATGAAGGTGTCTTCTTTAAATCTTTGGTTTTCAGACTTCCATATATCTCAATTTTTTGATGGTTCTGGG
The DNA here is from genome assembly GCF_987537825.1 of Furipterus horrens. NCBI lineage: Eukaryota > Metazoa > Chordata > Mammalia > Chiroptera > Furipteridae > Furipterus > Furipterus horrens. Next base: position 56,008,873 of record NW_028327178.1, on the reverse strand, counting down.
TGTTATTAGTTTTGAGACCTGGTTCTAATTCTTTTTATGTTTGTGCAAGTAGGTGAAGTATGTCTTACCTATGCCTCCATCTTGACTAGTTTTTGAGAAGGTCAAGTTAAGATTAGGATCTTTTTCAAAGTTTAGACAAAGTCTAGTATTTGCTTACTATTTTCTTAAGCCTAATGAATGGTCTGAAAAATCTATAATTTTTGTTACAATGCATTGATGATATTTTTATTTTATAGAGCATGAATCACCCTTAAAATGGTGGTTTCCTTTAGACAAGGAGAAAAAGAGTAACTTAACAGTGAAGAAACCTGAGAAAGAGCACACTAGCCCAGTGATAAAGACCAACATCAATAGTAATAAAGCATGTTGACAGTATGTACCCTAGATCTGATGTACAAAGACTAGGAGACAACCAGCAACAACCAATCACCCATATTGTAATTTTCCAAATATATTCCAACTTAGCTCACTGGCATGTCTTTCTTTACTAACTGAAATTTATTTTTCCTCAAATGGGTCCCCTCCCTCTAGAAACATACTTAAAAAACTGGGCTTCTGTGCTACCTATTCTATGAAGGTGTTCTTGTTTTCTAAGTCAGAAGTTATTACTCTCTCCTTTGTCTATATAGCTATTTGATACAGGCTTGAATAATACCTCTTATTATAAAATGTTTATCTGAGTTCAGGCATAGCCAAAGCTCCACTCATTACTCTCTCAAAGCATCTACTTTAACCTTCACCTATGTTTATTATATGATTAACCAGACACATATATTCCATGTAATCATGTGTTTTTACTGGATTGTAAGCTTCTTGAAAGAAGACTTTATACCTCCTAATTTCTTTCAAGTCAAACTTTCTTATTTCAGTGAGGCCCTGTAGCCTCCTAATGTAGAAATAATGATGACCTATCACAAGAAGGTAAGCTCTGTTCTTTAAAACTGTCCCCTGATCCCCTGAAAATGAAAATCAATAGTCTCATAAATTCAAAGTGACAATATATAACTCATATTTAAGTCAAGTTTCCAGACATGAATTCTAAAAAACAATATACACTGATGTAAAGGAAGATGGGTTTTACCTACCCAATTTATGAATATGCAAATTATATATCTCAGTGACTGACTAAAAAGGCAGGGATGCATTCCAAACTGATCATTTTCCTCATGCTAGATAAGACAATAAATCTAATGCTTAACATAAACTTGCATTCTCTCTATAATGGTGAAGCCACAAGGAAAACACTGACAAAGAAATTCACACACAAAAGACTTCTTAGAAAATAATACAACTCCCAAACAAGCTCTAAATAATAAGCTAAGCCTCAATTTTACTCCATTCATTAAATAATATAATTTAATTAGTTATATATTCCATAAATTTCCTTCAGTGTGTAATTTTGTCTTTGTCTAAACAGCTGAGCTTCTTTGAGGCATACCTGGTTTACTTATTAGGAGATGCCATGTAATTTTCTAACTCAAGAACCCACTGATCTACATTTCTTTGTACCCTGATATAAGAACTACTATACTAAACAAAATTTAGATGGTTATAGTTTGCTGTCTTCTAGCCCATTTCAAATGAAAATAACAATCTGAAAATCAACAATTTATCTAATATTGTGTCCCATAGGTAAAAGAACATCAAGGTATTTCATTAGAAGTAATCTAGCTGAATAAATTTTAAAAGCAGAAAGAGAATGAGATACGAAGGATAGAGAAGGCAAGCTGTGACTAATTTTATTGCTGCCTTATTGCATTGTACATAAAATTTTGTGTCCCAGACTAATTCAGAAAAGTAGTGTTCAAATAAAATGACTCTACTATATGTAACTCTTTCATCTTACAAATCACAATTAAAAATAAACTGAAGTCCAGTTTATTTATATTTCCTTAATTTAAAAAATAAAATGTTATTTTTTGTTCCATGATCCCACCCAGGATACCACATTACATTTAATCATCATGACTCCTTAGGCTCATCTTGGCTGTGACAGTTTTTCAAAGACCTTCACGGTTTTGAGGAACACTGTTCAGACATTTTGTAGCATTCCCTTTAATTGGTATTTATGTGATTTTTCCTGTCATGATTAGATTAAGGTAGTAGGTTTGAGGAAGGAAGACTGCAAAGGCATAATGTCATTTTTGTCATATCATATCAAGCGTACATACTAACAACATGACTGTTGATGTTAATCTTGATAATCTCTCTGTAGTAGTGTTTGTCAGTTCCTCTTCTGTAAAGTTACCTGCCCCCTGCTTTTATACTAGACATTTGGGAGGCAGTTGTTATGAAGAGCCCACACCTAAGGAGTGTGAATTATGCTCCCTCTCCTCATTGGATATGGATATTTACATAAATTACTGATTACCTTTTGAAAATATGTACAAGTAGAAATTACTAAAATTTAAATTCTGTCTACAGTGTTCCTGAATATTAGTTATGCCTAAAGGAAATAATAATATTAAAGGGCAATAGTTTCTGTAGCAAAAACTAAGTAGATCTATGTGAAGGTATCTTTTAACTTTGAATATTTGATGTATAGACATTCATGTGTAGATTTGGCATCTACACATTCTACACGTTACCCTTTCCACATAGATCTGACCATATAAAGGTGAAATATTAACAAGAAGGCCCTATCTAAAGCCATATTTAAATTAAATGCATGAAATAGAACTACTAAAATATACAATTCCAAATATGGGCTTTATGACTTAGAAAAACTCATAAAAACAACTAATCTGTTATGTTCTCAGTTATATATATTACTATGGGTTAATTTAGGATTTGAGCCATATTTGTAATATTTTCATATGAGAATTATGTTCTTAGTACATATAACTGACGGTGAGCAAACAGCTGGAATACAAAACACTTAATAATGCTTATACTGCCTATGAATCATTCATCAATTTATTGATTCAATAACCATTTACTTATGGAGTGCTGACTGTGTGTCAGGTGTCAGGGAAGCAGTAAAAAATAAGATAATTATATTATGTATTCAAACACAAGACAGACAACAAATAGAATAATGAATTAAATTCCAGCTATGAGAGTAAAATATTTATAAGAAAAAATACATACTAAGAGTTGAAAAATGGTCAGGAGCAAGACAAGGCTGCCCATTCTCACCACTGTTATTTAATAGTATTGGAAGTCCTACCCAGAGCCAGTCAAGAGAAAGAAATAAAAGGCATCCAAATTAGGAGTGAAAAAGTAAAACTGTCACTCTTTGCAAACAACGTGATTCTTTATATAGAAAGCCCTAAAGACCCCACCAAAAAACTATTAGAAGCCATAAACAAATACAGTAAAGTTGCAGGATACAAAAGCAATGTACAAAATCCATTACATTCCTATATACTAAAAATGAACTTTCAGAAAAGGAAATTGAAAAAACAATTCCTTTTGCAATTGCAACTAAAATAATAAAATACCTAGGGATAACATTAACAAAGGATGTGAAGAACCTATATACTAAAACCTATAAGACATTAATAAAATTGAAGACACAAAAAATAAAAGATATTCTGTGTGCATGGATTAGAAGAATCAACAGAGTTAATATGGCCATATTACTCAAAGCAATATACAGATTTAATGCAATCCCCATCAAAATCCCAGTGGCATTTTAAAAAACAGAACAAAAAATCATCAGATTTGTATGGAATCACAAAAGAATCTGAACAGCCAAAGCAATCCTGAGGAAAAAAGGAACAAAGCCAGAGGTATCACACTCCCTGACTTCAAATTATACTACAAAGCAACAATAATCAAAACAGACATACAGACCAATGGAAGAGAACTGAGAGCCCCAAAATAAGCCTACATATATATGGACAAATAATGTTTGATAAAAAAGCAAAAAACATACAATGGAAAAAAGAAAACTTCTTTGATAAATGATGCTGGGAAAATTGGAAAGCTTCAGGCCAAAGAATGAAACTAGACTGCTGTTTGTTACCATACACAAAAATTAATTAAAAATGGATCAAAGACCTAAATATAAGACCTGAAACAATAAATCACATAAAAAATTACATAAAAGAAAACAGGTACTAGATTTATGGACCTTGGTCCAAGAGAGGACTTTATGTATTTGACCTCAAAGGCAAGGGAAGCAAAAGCAAAAAAAAAAAGACTATATTAAACTCAAAAGCTTCTGCACAGGGAAAGAAAGTATCAACAAAACAGAAAGCCAACTAACCAAATAGGCAGAGATATTTGTAAACAATACTTCCAATAAGATGTTAATATCCAATATATATTTTAAAAACTCATACAACTCAACAATGACAAAAAACCCAAACAATCCAATTTAAAAATGGGCAGAGAAGATAAACACACACTTCTCCCAAGAAGGCATACAATGGCCAACAAATACATGAAAAGATGCTCAACCTCACTAGTTTTTCGGGATATGGAAATCAAAACTACAGTGAGATACCATCTCATTATACCATCTATTAGAATGGCTACCATCAATAATACAAATAACAATAACTGTTGGAGAGGTTGTAGAGGAAAGGAACCCTCATTCACTGCCAGTGGGAATGTAAACTGGTAATAACCACTATGGAAAACCATATGGAGGTTCCTTAAAAAATTAAGAATAGGGTTACCATATAACCCAGCAAACCCTCTTTTGGCATCTACCTGAAAATTCTGAAAATATTTATTTGTAAAGACATATGTACCTCTATGTTTATTGCAGCATTATTCATGGTGGCCAAGACATGGAAACAACTGAAGTATCCTTTGAGAGATGATTGGATAAAGATGTTGTAAATATATTCAATGGATATTACTCAGCCATAAGGAAGGTCGAAATACTGCCATTTGAGAGAACATGGAAGGATCTTAAGAATATCGTGCTAAGCTAGAAAGTCAAGAACCATATGACTTAACTCACATGTGGGATATTAAACTGAAAACAACAAATAGACAAACAAACAAATAAAATTCATAGACATAGATAACAGTGTAGTGGTTACCACAGGGAAGGGGGTTGGAGGAAGGTAGTATAGGGTAAAGGGGGTCAAATGTATGGTGATGAAAGCAGCTTTGACTTTGGGTTATAAACACAAAATGCAACATACAGGTGATGTATTATAGAATCATACACTTTAAACTTACATAATTTTATTAACCAATGTCACCCAATAAAATTAATTAAAAAAGAGATTTTTTAAAAATAGTGAAAAATGGTGGACAGAGAAAGCCTTGGATGATGAGACTTATTCAGTAATTCACAGTATAAATGACAACGTCAGTTAAGAAATACCAGTTTTCCTTACAAAACAAAATAGTTCAACTGACTTGACCTATTCCCAGGTCATAGACTCTACTCATAAAACCAGTCGGGATTACCTCCTATATTAACATCAAAGGAGGAAACATACTCAAAACACAGACCACAACATACTGGTGATGGGCCATTGTTATTGTTTTTATATGAAGGACAGACAGTATTATCAGCTGTAGAAATAGAGATTGATTATTGTCTCTGAGCTGGTCGAGATCTAGATAATAAAAGTATCAGAAAACTAAAGATTAATTAAGACTCATGGCTATTAATGGGATTCAGCTCCTGAACTTGGCATGGCTCAGGGAACATAATGTTTAAACTTCTGAAGAGGAGAGTCTGACATTCAAATCACACAAATAATTATTTTTGTATGTTTTTTATTGTACTTTTTCCATGACCATTTATCCCCCTATACCTCCTCCTCTGCGCAATCACCACAGTGTTGTCCATGTCCATGAGTCCTTTTGCCTTTTTGCTCAATCCTTCACCCCAAATAATTATTTTAGATGGAAAAAAATCTTTTTCATTTAGGATTTTCTAACTCTGTAATTTAATTTAGTTTTTTTTTAAGAGGCACTGTGCGGACATATTTTAAGAGTGCCATTCTTTAAAATCTCATCCCACATCTTCAGATACTTTTCTGTCACTATAACCAGTGTCTAGACACCCAAATTAAGTACTATAAACCCAGCAGCAACCAAAATAATTCTGTGCCTTAGATAATGTGTACACAAGGTCACAAACACGTAAGTGTACAAATGTTTTCAACATGCACCAAACAGGAGACCTTTATTTGTGGACAAAAATATTGATGTTGCTAAGTGATACTGAACAAATTACCAACTATAAGTCTTTTAAATTTATTTCCATCTATTTCCCACTCATAAACAATTTTTTATTTATAAAGAATGTTAACACGCTCCCAGATCTAGATATATTTAGACTCAACAAGAAATCACATATACTAAAAATATAACGAAATACACAATGTTATCATTTTTCAAATCCTTCCTTAAGAATATATCAAGGATGGTCCTGGCAGAATTGCTCAGTTAGTTGGAGTGTCATCCTGTACACCAAAAGGTCATGGGTTCTATTCCTAGTGAGGGCACATACCAAGGTGGCAGGTTCCACCTCTGGTCGGGGCACACATGGGAGGCAACCAATCAGTATTTCTCTCTCTCTCTCCCTTTATCCTCCCACCCTTCTTTTTCTGCCCCTTCCTCTCTCTTTAAAATCAATAAAAGCACATCCTCAGATGAGTATTAAAATATATATATATATATATCAAGGATGGTGAAGTCTTAACTAATCAACATAATATAGTAAGTGAACTAAATAAAGTATTAAGATTACTTTCAGCCTAACCCTGAATCTTTTTTCACATAGCAAACTTTTGATTTTTCCTAACAAGACAGAAATAAACTTGGATAAAGAAAATCCATAGGCAATTTCAAACTAAAACTCAGTAAATAAGTGCATGTGTATTCTCTATGAGGATAGCTAATGAAGTGAAACTGGCTGATTTTAGGTTCTGTCACCTTCACCGTGCCTTTTAGAGGAGCAGTGTCTTCTATTATTGGAACACAACAGGAAAGGAAACGTAGAAAGCAAAAGTCCCCTCGAAGCCACAGTGACAATCATTAGGAAGTAATGGGAGAAAGATGACTACCTGGCCACAAACCGAAAGCTCAAACCAAACTGCAAAGAACCAGAGAAAGGGGCAGAGGGAAGGAAATGTGGCAGGGCTGGGGTAGCATCATGACTAAAGGAACCTTAAGTACACTTCAATGATAAGGAAACCACGGTCTAGAGGTAATGCACAATCCCTCCAAATTCGTCTGAGGCAGAGAGGACAAGGACACATAAGAAGTAAGCACCATGAAAAAAGCAAAACACCTTCCAATATGCCTTCCAAGAGCTCTGGGATTCCATGACAACAGGAGCTATCCATCTGCACTCACCACCAAAGAAGCAACAGAAGTGTCATAGAAAAGGGCTGGTGGATACTCAAAGAAACTTGGGTTATCTCCCTGGTTAGTTACTGGGTGCTGCAGGACAGTGACACTAACATTGCCTCTCTGTGCCCCACTTCGCTTATACGCCCACTTCACAAGACCAAAAACGTCATAAGTTTAGGTCTTCTGCAAGTAGTTTCTTCCCTGTTCTCCCTGCTTTCCCCTTCTCCTGTACCCCCACCCCCATCAGGGGCTCTGTGATGCTATCCTATGCATTCATTTAACATCATTTCCCCAAATTTCACAGAGTTTCAGCTACTTTTAATCTACTCCTGTCTTTTTTTTTTTTTTTTTTTTGTCACTCTCATGTTAGTTTTCCCTTTATTACAGAAATTAAACAGTTCTGTGTGTGAAACCATTTTCCTATCACATTTCAAGTGAGTTTCGGCACATGGCTCTGTATTACTACCATTATTTTTAATTCCTCATGAAGCCATCCCTTGTTCTCTTTATAGAACTACTACAACAATTTATTGGAACCCTTTTTATGGATCTCCACATTTCTAATTTATAGTAATCTGTCTTACATTTAATCAACTCTTACATTAAGTAGATAATAAGCCCATTGAAGACAGTGACTGGGCCTGATTTCTCTGTGGATATGGCCAACACTTCAAAAAAAACAAAACAAAACAGGGATGCTGAATAAAAATATGATAGCTGGATGATGACAATAGTTCAGAATAATCCATGAGGCAGGTAATATAATCTCCATTTTATAGAATAAATGCAGCTCAGAAATACTAAGAAATTTGCTCAAGTTCCCCTGGCTACTGAAGTGGCAGTGCCTGAATTTGAACCTAGTTCTTGATCACTCTGCTGCTGGCATCACCAGAAAAAACAAGAAAGCAAGAGGCTGTTAAATTCCACAGACTAAAACAAGCCAATCCTCTGTCCCATGGCATGGTTTGTCTGGTGCACAAGATTGTCCAGCGCTAATTTTAACTCACAATTCTTACTAAGTTTCTTCCCTCTGGTCTTCTACAGGAACTCTACATCCTCTTCTTTCAGTGACCACAGACTTTTTATGTTTCACTCTCACAGCTTAAATATCAGATTCAGTTTCCTTTCTTTCAATACAAAGGTGGGACTTCTGGCCAAGATGGAGGCATAGACAGACATGCTGTGTCTCCCTCCACAACTAAGAAGGAATACAACTACCTCAAAACTAGAAACAACCATAAGTTCCAGAAAATCAAACTGCATAGAAGTCCAGCAAACAAAGCTATGAAGAAGAAATACTCATCCAGACAGGTAGGAGGGGCGGAGCCAGGGCAGAGAGGAGGCAGCGTGGTGGCGGCAGTAGCGGCAATGGCAGGCCAGTGGAAAGCGCAGTCACACATTTTAGAAAGTCAGGAGGAACACCTGGGAAGCATTCCCAGCTCCTCAACAGACCTAGCAACTCAGTCCCAGCACCTGCGAAAATCAAGCCTCATTGCTTCTGACTGTGCAGACCAGTGGGGGTTGGGGTGGAGGCAGAAACTGCCCATCTCTCAGCAGAGTCCACTTGTTTAAAGGGCCCCCATGGTCCTAGAATGTCCGCAGACCCACACACTCTGGGAACGATGGCCAGGGCAGTAGCTAGAGGGGCGCCAGTCCAGTGCGGAAGTGGGAGAGGTGTCTGGAAAAGGGACGAGTGCTGGGCAGGCAGCAGTGTTCCCTCTCGGAACCCTCCCCCACAGGTAGCACCACAACCTGGTGAAACAGGTCGCCTTGTACTGATGAATCCCTAAGGCTCCACCCCTTACAACATAACAGGAGTTACAGCTCTACCTAAGACACAGAGGCCAACAAACACAGGAGCCTCTCAAGATGAGGAGACAGAGAAGTATGGCTAAAAAGGGGGAAGGGGTCAAGGTCCCAGTGGAAGAACTAAGCGACGAGGAGAGAGCCAACCTAACAGATGAGAAGATAGACAACCTAACAGATGCAGAATTCAAAACACTGGTGATAAAGATGCTCACAGGCTTGTCAGATATGCTTGAGTACAACAGCAAACGCATAAGAGAAGAACTGAAGTCTATGCTAAGTGAAACGAAGGAAAATCCACACAAAACCAATGGTGAAGGGAAGGAAACCAGGGTTCTAATCAATGATTTGGAACATAAGGAAGAAAAAAAGTCAACCAGTGCAAAATGAGGAAGCAAGAATCGAAAAAATTGAGAAAAACTTCCCAAATTTTGTGAAGGAGATGGACATACATGTCCTGAAAGCACAGAGGGTCCGACTGAGCTGGACCCTGAGGCGACCACACCAGGACGCATCATGATTGAGATGCCAAAGGTGAAAGTTAAAGAGAGAGTCCTGGGGGCAGCAGGAGAGAGGCAGAGAGTTGCCTACAGGGGGTTGCCTATAGAACTATCATCTGATTTCTCAGAGGATACTTTGCAGGCAGGAAGGAACTGGCAAGTAGTATTCAATATGATAAAAAGCAACCTGCAACCAGGATTACTCTATCGAGCAAAGCTATCATTTGGAATGGAAGGGCAGATAAAGTGCTTCCCAGACAAGGTAAAGATAAAGGAGTTCATCATCACCAAGCCATTATTATATGAAATGTCAAAGGGACTTACTTAAGAAAAAGAAGATCAAAACTATGAACACTAAAATGGCAACAAACTCACAACTATCAAAACTGAGTCTAAAAAATAGAAACAAAATCCAACTTAAAAAAAAATACAAAGGTGGACAAAAGTAATCTAACAGATATGAATATGTGAAACACACTTTGTAGTCTTTCCCTTGCTCTTAAGCTTCCTGAGCAGATATACTCCCAGCAACTTCCAGAAGCTGTACCTCAGCTTGGGACCTGGATAGGCTCCCCTATTTAGTCATGATTCCTTAACCATGTAACTTCACTGTTTCTGAGAAACGAAGACAGTTGTTTTCATTATGGTTCTAACCTAACCAAAACTCCAATTTCAGTTTTTAAAATTTGTTATTGTATTTTTTATTAGCATTTAGCACACTTATACTCCCCTCCCCCTCAATTGCAACACTGTTGGTCATTTCCATGAGTCCTTTTTCCTTTTTGTTCAGTCCCTTAACCCCCTAATCAGCCCCCACCATGGCTGTCATCCTGCTCTGTATCTATGAGTCAGTCTCCACTTTGCTTGTTAGTTCAGTTTGTTCATTAGATTTCACATATGAGTGAAATCATATAGAATTTGTCTTTTTCTGACTTGCTTATTTCACTTAGCTGTCTCAAAGGATAGATTTTCTTCTTTTTTATGGCCAAGTAGTATTCTATTTATGTGTCCCATAGCTGTTTTATCCACTCATCTATTGATGGACACTCAGGCTGCTTCCATATCTTGGTGACTGTAGATAACGCTGCAATAAACATAGGAGTTGTTTTGAATTAGTGTTTTGGGTTTCTCCTGATATACTCCCAGAAGTGGAATTGCTGGGTCAGAAGGCATATCCATTTTTAATTTTTGAGGTATCTCCATACTGCTTTCCACAGTGGCTATACCAATCTGCATTCACACCAGAAGTGCAAAAGAATTCCCCTTTCTCCACCTCCTTGCCAGTACTTGTTATTTGTTGATTTATTGATGATAGCCATTCTGCCAAGTATGAGGTGATATCTTACAGTGGCTTTAATTTGCATATCTCTGACGATTAGTGACATCAAGCATCTTTTCATATGTCTATGGGCCCTCTGTATGTCCTCTTTGAATAAGTGTCTATTCAGGTCTTTTGAACATTTTTTAATTGAATTGTTTGTTTTTTGATGTTGAGTTTTGTAAATTTTGGGGGGGTAAATTCTTTATTAATTTTAGATATTAACCCCTTAACAGATGTATTGGTGAATATGTTCTTCCATTATGTGCATAGCCTTGTTATTTTGTTGATGGTTTTCTTTGCTGTGCAAAAATGTTTTAGTTTTATGTAGTCCTTTTTGTTTATCTTTTCTTTTGTTTCCCTTGCCTAGGGAGATATATCAGATAAAATGTTACTATGAGCAATGTCCAAGATTTTATGCCTATGTTTTCTTCTACAATTTTTATGGTTTCAGGACTAATATTTAAGTCTTTAATCTATTTTGAATTTATTCTTGTGTGTGCTGTTAAACGTGGTCTAGTTTCATTTCTTTGCACATATTTGTCCAATATTGCCAACACCATTTACTGAGTAAAATGTCTTTGCCCATTGTATGTGCTTGCTTCCTTTGTTGATTATTAATTAGCTCTAAAGGCATGGATTTATTTTTGGATTCTCTATTCTGTTCAATTGATCTATTTGTCTACTTTTTATGCCAGTACTATGCTGTTTTGATTACTGTGGCCTTATGTCTCAGGATTGCTATTGCTATGCTGGGCTTTTTGTGGATCCACATAAATTTTTGAAATATTTGTTCTATTTCTGTGAAGTATGTCATTGGAATCTCGATAGGAATTGCTTTGAAAATGTAGATTGTCTTAGGTAATATGAACATTTTTAGCGATGTTAATTCTTCCTATCTGTAAACACAGTATGTGCTTCCACTTATTTGTATCTTTTTCAATTTCTTTCTTGTCTTATATTTCCTGAGTACAAGTCTTTACATCCTTGGTTAGATTTATACCTAGGTATTTTATTCTTTTTGAAGCAATTGTGAATGGGATTGTTTTCTTTTTTTTCCATAAATATAATTTCATTTTTTATTTTTGTTCTATACAGTTGTCCCAATGTTCCCCTTTGCTCTCCTCTGCCCCACCCACTCCTGCTCACATAGTTATCCCCACTCTGTTGTACATGTCCGTGGGTCATTTATACCTGTTCCTTGACTAGACCCTTCCCCCTCTTTCCCCACATATGCCCCTCCCCTTCCCCCTCTGTTTGCTGTCAATTCTACTCCTGGGATTATACCCTAAGAATCCTGAAATACCAATTCAAAAGAACCTATGCACCCATATTTTCATAGCAGCATTATTTACAACAGCCAAATGCTGGGGACAACCTAAGTGCACATCAGTAAATGAGTGGATCAGAAAACTGGTACATTTACATAATGGTACACTTATGCAGCAGAAAGAAGGAACTCCTATCTTTCACTAAAGCATCAATGTAACTGGAGAGTATTATGCTAAGTGACATAAGTCAGGGGGTAAGAGGCAAATATCATATAATCTCACCTATCAGAGGAACCTATTGAACAAAACAAACAAATGAGCAAAATAGAATCAGAGATGTGGAAACAAGCAACAGACTGATATTGTTTTCTAATATCCCTTTCTGTTAGTTAATTATTAGCATATCTCTGATTTCTGGATACTAATTTTGTTTTTTAAAAAATGTTTTATTGATTATGCTATTACAGTTATTCCAATTTCCCCCTTTGATTCCCTCCACCAGTACTCCCCATTTCCTCCAGCACTACCTCCTCTATGGTTCATGTCCATGGGTCATACATATAAATTCTTTGGCTTTTCCATTTCCTATATGGTTCATAACATCCCTGTCTAAGCTGTACCTACCAATTTGTACTTTATAATCTCTGCACCTCTTCCCCCATTCTCTATCTTTTCCCTCCTAAATGATAACCCCCGTTTGATCACCAGATCTATGATTGTTCCTGTTCTGCTTGTTTGCTTAGTTTATCTTTAAATTCAGTTGTTGGTGGTTGTGAACTCATTGCCATTTTAGTGTTCATAGTTTTGATCTTCTTTTTCTTAAGTCCCTTTAACATTTCATGTAACAATGGCTTGGTGATGATGACTCCTTTAGCTTTACCTTGTATGGGAAGCATTTTATCTGTCCTTTCATTCAAAATGATAGGTTGCTGGATAGAGTAATCTAGGTTGTAGGTCCTTGCTTTTCATCACTTTGAATACTTCTTGCCAGTTCCTTCTAGCCTGCAAATTTTCTTTGAGAAAAAAACTGACAGTCTTATGGGAGTTGCTTTGTAAGTAGCTATCTGCTTTTTTCATTTTTTTTTTTTTTTCATTGTTAACAATTTGGTTTTATTTTTCCAGATAAAAATTTCCCCCAGCTTTATTGAGGTATACAGTAATTGATAGATATGCTTTTTTTTTTTTTTTTTTTTTTTGATTTAATGTGTTTTATTGATTAAAATATTACATTTGTGCCACTTTCCCTTCCCTCTGCTCCCCTCCACCCGGTGGCCCCCTCCCTCCAGTTGTCCCCCCCTTTTAGATTATGTCCATTAGTTGTGCTTACAGTTCCTCCCAACCTCTCTCCGTCTATTCCATTCCCTCCTACCATGATCTCCAATTCCTATATCATCTCCCTCCCTCTCCCCACTCCCCCTCCCTGTTGACCTCCCCCCACTATATTTCCCTTACCCACAGTTCCTTTTCCACTCTCGTTGCCTGTTTCGTTTGCCTTTGTTTCATCTCCCTAGCTTCTGTTTTTTAAACCAGTCCCTTTAACTTCTCATATAACAGTGGTTTGGATCTAATGAACTCTTTCAGTTTTATTTTGTCCTGGAAACACTTTCTCTGTCCTTCTATTCTGAATGACAATTTCGCTGGATAGAGTATTCGTGGTTGTAGGTTTTGGATTTTCATTACTTTGAATATTTCTTGCCAGTTCCTTCTTGTCTGTAGGGTTTCCCTTGAGAAGTCAGCTGATAGTCTAATTGGGACCCCTTTGTACATAATTCTTTTCTTCTCTCTTGCTGCTTTTAAGATTCTCTCTTTATCTTTAATTTTTGACATTTTGATTATAATGTGTCTTGGAGTGGTTCTCCCTGGGTCCAGTCTCTTGGGAACTCTCCTTGCTTCTTGGACCTGCAAGTCTATTCCCTTCCCCAAGTCTGGGAAGTTCTCCTTTATTATATTTTCACTCAATTTTTCAAGTTCTAGTTCATCTTCCTCATTCTCTGGCAAACCAATGATTCTTATGTTGGGCCTTTTATAGCTGTCCCAGAGGTTTCTGATCCTCTCATTGTTGCTTGCCATTTCCTCTCGCTGCATTGGTTGACTGCTAGTTTCTTCTCCATATTCCAGTTTGTTGAAATGGACTCTGGATTCCTCACCATCTGTCTCATATGTGGTTTTGTTCCTTTCGTTATGAAAGTTTTTCGCTTCTTTCATATCTTTTTCCTGCTCTTTTGTGAATTCTGTAAGCCACCTGATAACAATGGCCCAGAACTGAGCCTCTGACAGGTTTCTTATCTGTTCATCTGTCAGGTTCTCTATCTGCTGTCTGGTGAGTTGTGTTACCGGTATTTCTAAAGTTGCCTGCCTCATTTTGACAGATGCGTTTTGTTTTCCTGGGCTGGCTGTCGGGAGCAGGGGGCAGTGCCTGCGTACGCGTCACAAATCAGCGACCGGCAGGCGCGCGACCTATTTCGCAGCCCTGTGGTGCTTTCTGTGGGGGCGGGGGTCCAAGATGGATTCACACAGTTATTCAGCTAGGAGACCGGGATCCGTCCTCCCGCCCCCCTGGGCCTCACTGTTCAAGGCGATGCTGCGGCTGCTCCCCAGCGCCGGAGTCGCGCAGGAGTCGCGCAGGAGTCGCGCAGGCCAGGGGCTTGATTGGAGTCGCGCACGCCAGGGGCTTGAATGCCTCCAGGATTTTTCGCCGCCCCGCCCCGCCGCTCCGCAAGCAGCTTTGCCTTCTTTAACTCTTACCTGCCCAAATGGCACCGCTGGTTTATAACTTCATATGTTGGGCTTCCGTGTAGCTTTATTTTCTGGAATTTCTAGTTATCCTTTGTTTTGAAGTAGTTGTATTCCACTATAGTTGTAGAGGGAGACCTAGCGTGTCCGTCTAAGCCTCCATCTTGGCCGGAAGTCTATCTGCTTTTTTCTTGCTGCTTTTTAGATTCTCTCTTTCTCTTTAACATTTGACATTTTAATTATGATGGGTCTTGGTGTGGTCCTCTTTGTATCCATCTTGTTTAGAACTCTCTGTGCTTCCTGGACTTGTATGTCTATTTCCTTCTCCAAATTAGGGAAGTTTTCCTTATTTTTTCAAATAAGTTTTCAATTTATTGGTCTTACTCTTCTCCTTCTGGAACCGCTAGGATTCAAATATTGGAATATTGATACATTTGAAGTTGTCCCAGAGATTCCTTAGCCTATCCTTGTTTTTTTTTTTTTTTTTATTCTTTTTTCTTCTTGCTGGTCTGATTGATTTTTCCCCCCTTATATTCCAATTCATTGATTTGATTTTCACCTTCATCCACTACACTGTGGTTCCATGTAAATTTTTCTTTATTTCACTTAGTGTAACCTTCATTTCTGCCTGGGTCTTTTTACGCTGTTGAAACACTCAATGAGTTCCTTGAGCATCATAATAACCAGTGTTTTGAAGCTTGCATATGATAGATTGCTTTTCTGCATTTTGTTTAGTTCTTTTTCTGGCGTTTTGATCTGTTCTTTCAGTTGGGGGATATTTCTTTGTCTCCTCATTTGTAGAAAAGCACACCCATAAATTGGGTGGGGCAGAGCCTTAGGTAATCACCAGGGTGGGGTAACCCGTTTGACTCAGGTTCGTGGAGTCTGATATGGTGTCGTTGCTCTGTGTGGGGGAAAGCTCAGAAAGGGTACAATGCCACTACCTGGCATCTGGAGTTTTGTTTAGGAGGAAGCTGTCTCCAGGCACTTTCCCTGGTGCCAGACACTTCAGTTACTTCCTGTAAGCCACTGGTGCCCTTCCAGCTGCTGCATAGGTGCTGCAGCCCAGAAAGAGTGAGTTTGCATAAATCCTAAGTCCATTGTAGGCCTTTTAAGAGGAGACCCCTGAGAACCCTGCAGTTTATTCTTAAACTCCAACCCCCACTGGTTTTATACAGCCAAAAGTTACGGGCACTTAACTTCCTGGCACAGGAACCCTGGGCTGGGTGGTCTGGTTTGGGGATGGGATCCCTCACTTCCAAGGTATCCTTCACTTCCAAGGTACCCCTCACTCCAAAAGTATCCTTCCTGATTTTTATCCAACACACATTGGTGTGGGGCCACCTCTTCTGTGCCTGTGTCTTCACCCCTCCTATGCATCTGGATGGATGTGACTTCTTTAATTCTTTGGTTGTCAGACATCCATTCAGCCTGATTTTCTGACCATTCTGGATGATAGTTGTTTTGTAATTTAGTGGTTGTGCAAGGAGGCAAGCTGTGTTTACCTACACCTATATCTTGACCAGTAGTCCCTCCAAAAATCTGGATATTAATTTTAATTATGCTACTTTGCTGAACTCATTTATCAGTTCTAATCAGCTCTTTGTGGAATCTTTGGGATTCTCTATGTACAGTATCATGTCATCTGCAAATATGATTTTACTTCTTCCTTTCCAATTTGGATGCCTTTTACTTCTTCTTGTATGATTGGTATGGCTAGGACTTCCAGCATTAAGTTGATTAAGAGAGGTGAAATAGAACACCCCTGTTTTGTTCATAATGTTAAGGGAAACACTTGTAGTTTTTGTCCATTGAGTATGATGTTGGCAGTGGGTTTGTCATATATGGTCAGATATGTTCCCTCTATTCCCACTTTGCAGAGAGATTTTATCATAAATGGATACTGGATTTTATCAAATGCTTTTTCAGCATCTTGATATGATCATGCGGTTTTTACCTTTCATTTTGTTTATGTGGTGAATCATATTTATTGATTTGTTGTATCAACCTTGCATTACTGAAATAAATTCTACTAGGTTGGTGAATGATCTTTCTGATGTATTGCTGTATTCAGTTTGTTAATATTTTGTTGAAGATTTTGCATCTTTGTTTATCAGAAATATTGGCCTATAATTTTCTTTTTTGTAGTGTCTTTATCTGGTTTTGGAATTAGGATAATGCTGACCTCATATAATGAGCTTGGAAGCCTTCCCTCCTCTTGAATTTTTTGAAATTAGTGTGAGAGGACAGGTGTTAGTTCTTGAAATGTTTGTTAAAATTCAGCTGTGAAGTCATCCAATCCAGGGCTTTTGTTTTGTTGGGAGTTTTTGATTACTGCTTCAAGTTCACTAGGTTTAATATGTTTATTCAGATTCTCTGATTTTTCCTGATTTAGTTTTGGAAAATTGTATACTTCAAAACAAGTAAAATCCTTCAGGCCAAACATCTGAGACATTTGTGCACTGATCTGTGTATAGCCCCTGGCAGGTTTGGCTCAGTGGATTGAGCGTCGGCCTGCGAGCTAAGTGTCGCTGGTTCGATCTTCCAGTCAGGGCACATCAGAGAAGGAAAACTCTAACTCCAAAAAACCTCCGCTGCCTTGCGGCATACCTCTTCAGGGGAAAGGCTAAGGGAGTAAACCCCGACAGAAAATCCGGAGCCGGAGTCCCTAAGGCGGTTTGACGTTGTAGTCAACACCGGCAACTCCTGCGGCGCACCTGAAGCCAAGCTGTATTGACTCCGTCTTTCCCTTGGACCCTTCAGCTGCGAAGAGAGGGGGGGTCTGCTGCATGGGCAACAGCAGACCCTCCATATCACCCTGCCCAGGCTCTGTAGCTTCAGCTTCACTGGAGAGGACACTCCAGCGTCATCGCAAGATGTCGATTTAACACGGGAGGAGACAGAAACCGTGTCACTCCCGAGTCGGACTGCACAGCCATTCTCGGCGGTGCAGATAGACTCTTAAGAAGCTACACCATCGTCTCTCGAGACGGATGGCTGCCGATGTTTCTAGGAATTTACCCATTTCATCCATGTTGACCAGTTTGTTTGCATATAGTTGTTAGTAATATTTTCTTACAATCCTTTGTATTTCTTTGGTGTCGGTTGTTATTTCTACTCTTTCAAATCTGATTATATTTATTTGGGTGCTTTCTCTTTTCTTTTCTTGATGAGTCTGGCTGAAGTTTGTCAATCTTGTTAATTTTTTCAAAGAATGAGCTCTTGGATTCATTGATTCTTTGTATCATTAAAAAAAACTGTATCTTGTTTACTTCTTTTCGGTTTTTATTATTTTGTCCCTTCTACTCAGTTTGGGCTTTGTTTGTTCTTGTTTTTCATGTTCCTTTAGGTGTAAAGTAAGGTTGTATATTTGATCTTTTTCTTGTTTCTTCAGATAAGCCTGTAATGCTATGTATTTCACTTATATGAGTTTTTTCCTCGTGTTTCACATTTTGGGTTGTTGTGTTTTCATTTTCATCTGTTTTAAGGTATCCTCTAGTTTCTTCCTTGATCTCATTTTTGTCCCATTTATCATTTAATAACATCTTATTTAGCTTCCATGTCATTGTGTATTTTTCAGTTTTCTCCTTGTGATTGATTTATAGATTCATATCATTGTGGTCAGAGAAGATGCTTGATATGATTTCAATCTATTTAAATTTATTTGGACTTCTTTTGTGTCTAAACATGTGTTCTATCCTAGAATACATTCCAGGTGCACTTGAAAAGAAGGTATATTCCACTGTTTTGTGGTGAAATGCTCTTAAAATATCAATTAAATCCATTTGATCTAGTCTGCTGTTTAAAGCTACTGTCCCCTTGTTGATTTTCTGTCTGAAAAATCTATCTTCTGAATTCAATAGGGTGTTGAAATACCTTAATATGACTGTATTTCTGTCAATCTCACCCTTATATCCATCAAAATTTGCTTTAAATATTTAGGTGCTCCTATGTTATGCATAAATGTTTAGTAGGGTTATATCCTATTGTTGCATTGTTCCCTTTATCATCATATAGTGTCATTCTTTGTCTCTTACTTAGACTTGGTTTTAAAGTCTATTTTGTCAGATATAAGTAATGCTACTCAGCATTTTTTCTTTCCATTTGCATGAAATATATCCTTCTCCATTCCTTTACTTTCTGTCTGTGTGTATCTTTCAATCATAGATTGGTCTCTTCAACACAGCATATATACAGGTCTTGTTTCCTTATCTATTCAGCTATTCTATGTCTTTTGGTTTGGAACATTTAATCCATTGACATTTAAGGTGATTATTGATAGATAATTATTTGTTGCCATTTTATTTTTAAAGTATTTTTCTTTTTTCTTTTCTTCTTCTTCTTCTAAAAGCAAGCGCTTTAACATTTGTTGCAAATTCGTTTGGTGTTAGCAAATTCCTTCAGTTTTTTGTTTTTGTTTTGTTTTGTTTTTTTGTCTGGGAAGCTCTTTATTTCTCCTTCAATTTTAAATGATAGCCTTGCTAAGTAAAGTAGCCTGGGTTGTAGGACTTTGCTTTTCATCACCATTAATATTCCATGCCAACCCCTTCTGGCCTGAAATGTAACTGTTGAGAAATCATATGTTAGTGTAATTGGAACTTGAATGTGGGTAACTGCCTACTTTTCTCTTTTTAAATTATATTTTATTGATTATACTATTACTGTTGTCCTAACTTTTCCTCCTTTAGCCCCTTCTTCCTGGTAACAACCCTCCCTTCAGCAATCCTCTCCTTAGTTCATGTCCATGGGTCATGCATATAGATTCTTTGGCTTCTCCATTTCCTATATTTTCCTATACTATTCTTAACATCTCCTGTCTATTTTGCACCTACATATTATGTTTCTTAATGTCTGCACCTTTCTCCCATTCTCCCCTTTTCCCCTCTCAGCTGATAACCCTCCCAATGATCTCGACATCTAAGATTCTGTTCCTGTCTGGTTGTTTCCTTAATTTTTTTTGTTTGTTTATTTGGTTTTTTAGATTCAGTTGTTCATAGGTGTAAATTTTTTGTCATTTTTTTCCTCAAAGTATTGATCTTCTTCTTTTTCTTAAATAAGTTCCTTTAACATTTCATATAGTAAGGGCTTGGTGACAATGAAATCGTTTAGCTTTACCTTGTCTGGGAAGAACTTTATCTGCCCTTCCATTCTACATGATAAGTTTTGCTGGATACAGTGATCCAAGTTGTAGGCCCTTGTCCTTGTTTTTCCTCACTTCTTATCAATCTCTTCTTGTCTGCAAAGTTTCTTTTGAGAAATCAGCTGATAATTTTATGGGAAATCCTTTGTGGATAACTCTCTATTTTTCTCTTGCTGCTTTTAAGATTCTCTCTTTATCTTTAACCTTTGGCATTTTAATTATGATGTGTCTTGGTGTGGTCCCTTTTGGGTCCAACCTTTTTGGGACTCTGTGCTTTCTGGACTTATATGTCTATTTCTTTCACCAGATTAGGGAAGTTTTCTTTCATTATTTTTTCAAATAAGTTTTCAATTTCTTGCTTTTCCTTTTGGAACTTTTGGAGATGTCCCAGTCTTCTTATATTTTCTTCTTCTTTTTTAATTCTTGTTTCTTTTTTCTGTTCTGGTTGGATGTTTGTTTCTTCCTTATGTTCCAAACCATTGATTTGATTCCTAGCTTCATTCCCTTCACTGATGGTTCCCTGTGGGTTTTTTCTTTATTTCACATAGTGTAGCAGTCTTTTATGTTGTTGCCATACTCAATGAGATCTCTAAACATCCTGCTCATCAATGTTTTACTCTGAATCTTAGGGTTGGTTATCTCCATTTTGCTTAACTCTTTTTCTGGGGCTTTATTCTTTTCTTTTATTTGGGTCATATTTCTTTGTCTCCTCAATTTGGCAGTCTTCTTGTGTTTGCTTCTGTAATTTAGGTAGAGGTGCTTTGACTCCTTGTCTTAGCGCATCTGTTAAATTGTGTAGGTGAAGCCTTAGGTCTATTCACCAGGGCAGGGCAATCAGCTTCACGTCTTAGTGACTCTTCTTGGGGGAAGACACTCAGAGAGGGGACAATGCTGCTGCCTGGCTTCTGGATGTCTGCCTGGTACTCACCCCATTTCCAGTCACTTTACCCAGTCCCCATATGCAACTGTCACCCTTACAGCTGTTGCCCTGGTGGTGAATGCCATAGTGGATGGGTCTGTGTATGTTCTAAGTCCATGCAGGTCATTTAAACAGACTCTCCTGAGAAACTGGCAGTTTCTCACACCTACCCAACCCCCCTGGTTTCTACACCAGAGGTTATGGGGTTTTATCTTTCTGGTGCTGGAAGCCTGGACTGTGCAGTCTGGTCTGAAGCTTGAATTGCTCGCTCCCAAGGTATCCCTCTCAACTTTTAACCACCACACATGAATGTGGACCCACCTGTCTGCTGCTGCCACCATCTCTCCACCCCAACTCTGCTTCTCTTTCCTTCCTACCATCTGGATGAATGTGGCTTCTTTAAATCCTTGGTTGTTGGACTTTCGTACAGTTTGATTTTCTAGCAGTTTTGGGTGTTTTTTGTTTAGAGGTTAGTTGTAGTTCTTCATATGGTTGCATGAGGAGTCAAAGCATGTCTACCTACAACTCCATCTTTACCAGAAGTTCTCCTCTGCTTTTCTCTTGCAGCTTTTAGGATTCTCTCTTTGTTATTAAGCTTTGTTATTTTAATTATGATGTGTTTTGGTGTAGGTCTCTTTGGATCCATCTTGTTTGAGACTCTCTGCACTTCCTGGACTTTTGTGTTATTTTCCTTCACCAGACTAGGGAAGCTTTCTGTCATTATTTCTTCAAATAGGTTCTTGATCCATTGCTCACTCTTCTCCTTCTGGTATTCCTATGACATGGATGTTATTATGCTTCACGTTGTCCCAACGGTTTCTTAACCTCTCCTCATTTTAAAAAATTCTTTCTTCTTTTTGTTGTTTTTTCCTACCTTGTATTCCAAATCACTAATTTAATCCTCTGCTTTATCTAAGCTACTGTTTATTCTTTCTAGTGTATTATTTCAGATATTGTATTCTTTATTTCTGATTCATCCCTTTTTATTGTTTCTATGCCTTTTTGCATGGTTTTGAGTATCCTTATAATCATTACTCTAAACTGTATATCTGATAAATTGCTCATCTCCATTTCATTTAGTTCTTCTTCTGGAGAATTCCACTGTTCTTTCATTTGGGACCTGTTTCTTTGTCTTCCCATTCTGGCTACTTCTTTGTATTTGTTTCTATGTATTAGGTAGATCTGCATTGCCTCTGGTTCAGCCCTATGTTAGATGCTGCCTGTGACTGGCCCTGGGCAACCCGTTTGGAGCTATCAGCTATTCACAGTTTGCAGCTCCCTCTGTTGGACTGATTGTGTGCTGAAAGAACCAGGCTGCACACCAAGGCAGTGTTTACCAGCACCAGGCCTGGCAGAGGGTCAGCTGAAGTCAGATCTCCTAGAAATCTGCCTTTGTCTCAAGGATTTCTATTAGACTTTGTCTCTGAATTAGCCTCTAGCCATACCCTTCAGCAGCCTGGATTAAGCTCCACAGGGTAGGGTGAGAGTGATTTCTGTGGGTGGGGCTACTGCTGCCCCTCATGCTGATGGTGCTTGGAGTGTAGTGCTCTGCCTGAGAAAGATGGCTTCTGCAGTATGGGGCATGACCCAACACAGGAATCCTGGTGGCTGATTCTTCAGTTCTCTCCCTGAGTCATCAAACCCAGACTCTCCTAATATGTCTCTAGTTCACTCTGCTCTCCCTCTGCTGGAGCCCATGGTGAGTGGCTGCAAATGAAATTTTATGTGTTGGCCCTTTAAGAGGCTCTCTGCATATCTAGTCATTTCTCCATGGTGGAGAAAAAACCCACTGCTTTTCACAGCTGGATGTTACTGGGTTTCTTTTTCAGTTCTGGTGCTCTATCCTGGGGAGCCCAGCTCAGAGTTTAGACCCCACAGGGGGAACCCCTTCGCTGCTGAATAATCCTTCTGGAACTTCAGCTGCTGCCTTTGGGCACCCAGTCAGCCGTCTCACACCTCCTCTGCACTCCCTAATGGTCATGTGGTGACATGTTTTATTCTGTCTATTCTTGGTAAGGCTTCTCTCCAGCTAGTGTTCAGTTGTTTATTCAGGATAATTTTTCTTTAATTTAGTTGTAATTCCAGTTTGGTCCTGGGAAGAGGTTATGTAGCTTCCACCTACTCCTCCGCCATCTTGAATCTCCAAAACTTCCGTTTCTTATTATGAATGTTTAATAAAATGAATAGGCATTAAAAACTGCCAGCAGGGAGCTTAGCAAATTCGATGCTTGTATGATACCTCGCTCTGTGCCTGGATACAAATATTTCTCATGTTTTTGAAACATCATAGTGCCATCCCAACCAGGCAACTCTTCCTTTCCCAATGTAACTACATAAGGGGCATATAAGCATCAATTTATGACAAAAGTCAAATTCAACTAAGTAGCTGCTTGCTTTTAGGGAGCTGGAAATTCAAAAAGTTGCTTTAGAACTTGTGAGATAAGAAAGCTCCACCCTGAGGTGTTGAAAGGAAAGCAATCAGTACTTATTATATTATGCCACCTAGTGTTTATTAAATACCTGAAAAGTGGACCCACATTGTTGGACATTGATGAATTTTCTAACAAGTTTAAAGCATTGTCTTACTCTCAAGTACTGTGTGCAGAAGTTAATTTTTCAAATAATTCTAGCTTTCAAAGAAGCCCAGAATCTGCAAACCCAAGTTTAAGGTACAAAAAACCATGTGCTCTGAATGGATGCTAATCAACTAATAATTCAATGCTATATATTTCCTTTCTTTTCTTTTTTCTTTTTACCTCAAAAGATGATATAACTGAAACAAAGTCAGTAGCAGAAAAGGGATTAACAAAGGGTGATGTGTAATTCTTACAAGCAGGAGAACTGTAAATGCCAACATGTGGGCTCTTGTAATCTTATCTAGCACCAATAAATTTCAGGATGGCTAAAAAAGTACAACAGCTGCACAGCCTTACCTCACCAACTAGAATTTCAAATGTTATCTCTTTAAGTAGGGTAAATTCAAGAGACAGGGATGTCTCCATCAAGTACAATATAGTAATACTGTCCCTCTAAATCAGCTCACTCTCCCCACAGCAATTTCACAACCTGGTCAGAGACACTTCTGTTGCTTCATCAACCCTGAAGTGAACCCACCAGCAATAAGGATCAGCAATATCATGTCTACTCTTTCACTAAGACATGTGAGCAGTGTGGTGGGGACTGGGGGCCCCCTCAAAACATCATGCCTAATTTGTTCATAGTAAATGCCTACCACACTTACAAACCACAGTGAGCAAATGTCCTCTATAAGTGTGACAACAGTTTATCACTTTTGCTCCAGGATGCTGAGCAAAACCACCAATATTATCCAATTACATCAAACTGCAGTGAGGTCTGTGGTATTTAAAAAAATCGCCATCTTCAGCCATTGGAGATATCTGTTGAACTGTTTCACTGTTAAACATATCACTCTCAGAGCAACATATGGTAACTAAATGGCAGGCGAGTAAGCCCGTAATCTTCCTCTACAGAGATTTCCTCACTGACTCACTTTCCCTCACCCCATGGTTTTCCCTCTGATGAGTTACAAACATAGGGCAAAGATGGGTTGCACGCACCTATCCATGTGTGGAAATTTATTCCCCTGCCTCAGCTGCTGTTGACTTTAACAAGCACACCCCTACCTCATCCCACAACAGAGTGGCAGAGTCACACTCAAGAGTCAATCCCAAAAGGCCTCCCAGCACTGAAGCAAATGCTCTCGCTTTCACAGGTTGGGGCACAGAAAGGGGAAGCAATGGGATTGTGATCCCACAATATTAGCAACTGCATCTGCACCCCATCCTTCCATGTTGTTACTAAATAATTCCATCTTTCTTTAGGTTTGAGGTAACTCCAGTACTATGATGCCCCCCTAAAAGCCAACTGACTCATTGATTTGTTTCTTCATAACCCCAGTCTTACTCCATTGGCTTTCCCTGCCTTTCAAGAAATTATTAGAGGTATCACTTATTAATGACTCAACCTCAACCAAGACCCAAACCCGATAGTCATTCACTAAGTGCCTTGATGTAATAAATTAGCTTTCTTCACTCCATAACAACTCCATCTCTTTCCTCCAGTCTTACTACCCCACCTCATGCCTGTGACTCATTTGCAGTTGACAAACACCACTACTCATGGTGGACCACTGCATGTAAGTCACATAAAAAAGCAACCAAAGTTACTTAGGGTGGTAATCACATCACTTCATAAAAGAGAAAGCCATTAATAAATCCTAACAGGGATAAGACAAGATTATACAGAACAATTCTCTTTGGGCACTGGGATATGTAGAGTCACTGAATAGATCCCAATCTGAAAAAGTTAACATTTAATCAAATTCATATTTTCCCATACTTCAGCTAAGGTTTCAGCTTAAAATTTGGTTCCAAAAGGATTCATTTACATATAATTTGGATATAATACAACAAAGTCCCCAAAGAGTCCCCTTCACTTCTGTATTTATAAAGCTAGAGATCTTGGGTTCCAGGTAGAATCTTCTTGAAGCAGGCCCTTTAGCATCTCTTGCAATGCTGGTTTGATGGAGATATATTCTTTTAGTCTTCCTTTGTCTGGGAAACTCCTTATTTCACCTTCCATTTTTAAAGAAAGCCTTGCTGGATACAGTAGTCTTCGTTGTAGCCCTTTGTTTTTCATCGCTTGAAATATCTTTTGCCATTCCCTTCTGCCTTGTAGTGTTTCTGATGAGAAATCAGTTTATAGCCTTTTCAGAGCTCCCTTGTATGTTATTTGCTGTTTTTCTCTTGCTGCCTTGAGGATTTTCTTTTTGTCTTTGAAGGTTGCCATTTTAATTATGATGTGCCTTGGAGTGGGCGTCCTTGGGTTCATCTTCATTGGGACCCTCTGTGCTTCCTGTACTTGTGAGGCTTTTTCTTTCCTCATGTTTGGGAAGTTTTCTGTCCTTAGTTTTTAAATCAGGTTTTCTATAACTTGCTCCTCTTCTCCTTCTGGTATCCCTATGATACAGATATTGTTGCATTTCACGTTGTCCTGCAGCTGTCTTAAACCTGCTTCCTTCTTTTGAAGTCTTTTTTCACTTTGTTGCATTGTCTGGAAATTTTTTTCTACGTTGTCCTCTAACTCACTAATCTGATTCTCTACTTCATTTAGCCTGCTTTTATGCTTCTACTATGTTCTTCCATTCAGAAATTGTATTCTTCATTTTTTCCTGGTTCTTATTGATAGTTTATATGTCCCTTTTAATGCCAGTGTAGCTCTCAGTAAGTTCCTTGTAGTTCCCCTGGAGTTCATTTTAGTTTTCTTTGAGTTTGTGGAATTCATTCAGCTTCCTTATTACCATTGTTTTAAATTTCATGTCTGATAGTTTGCTTGCCTCTATTTCATCTATCCCTTCTTCTGGGAATTCCTCCTTTCCTTTTTGTGGGTTGTTATTACTGTTTGGTGGGGTGTTGTTCTGCCTCCCCATTTTGCGTGGCTGTTCTTGTTTGTTTCTTCTTCTTAGATTGATCTGCTTTTATTTTCTGCCTTTGTGGTGTGACCTTCTGTGGTAGGAATCTGTGTGATTCAGTAGTGCAGGCTCCCTAGTCTCCTGAACTTAATGCTCTTGGGATTCCCTTTATGCATTTTATTTGGACTCTGTAGTAGTATTTTGGTTTTGGTTGTTGTGTTTGCTCTTTGGTGGGTCTTCCCCTTAAATTAGCTGAGAGTCACTCTGCCTATTTCAGACAGTTGCTGAGCTGCCTCTGGCTGATGCCTCTTGGAGGGGAGTAGTCTGCTTATGAGAATTCTCCCGTAGCACTAGGGTTGAGTCTGCCCTGGGATCTGGTCGACTGCTCCCCCAGCTTTTTCTCCAGAACCAGCACCCAAAGTTTTCCAAAGCAACTCTAGTTCACTTCACTCTCTTTTGACTGCAGCCCAAATCAAGCATGGCAAGCGCATTTTTGCCCACCAGCCAGCAGGCAGGCCAGGGCTGCAGGTGGGCATGAGGGCCAGGGAGCATTCCCCTGCACTGTCTGGTGGGCAGGGGTGTTCCCCTGCATCGAGCAAGTGCTTTGGTCTGGGGTGGTGAGTGTGGGGGCCAAGTGTGGCCCTGCAAGTGGGCTCCTGCATGTGCACTCCTCAAGGATCTTGCCTCACCCCTAGCCTTTCCTCCCTGACCAGACCAGTCACTCAGAGGCAACATCCTTCACCAGCAGCAGCTCCAAGGTTCAACTCCAGCCAGTGACCAGATGTTGACTGAGTTGCTCTGTCCACATTTAGCTGAAACTATAGACCAGTCTCTGGAGCAAGCAAGGGCAGCCTCTCCTCACTCATACGCCATCTTCCTCCTCCTCATTACTTTTAACATTCTAAAATATTTCAGGGAATTGAACTCTTTGTCCTAGGTAGCATCTGAAACTTGAACTAAACCTCTCTTTGGTCTATAGAACATCACTATTATAAAGGTAGCTTATCTCTGTCTTCTTAACTTTTGCTGGTGTCATAATACTTTAGCTTAAATGTCAATAAGTCCCTCGTTAGGTCTATCTGTAAGCTCTGACCACTCTACCTTCTCATCTACTTAAGGGAAAACAATGTGTTTTAAGTAGGTGCTTTGTCACTACACACAACTTTACTTTCACAGTCCATCGACAACAAACAATAAAAGGCATCCCTCAGTATCCACAAGGGATTACAGTCATATCTTGGTACACGTCAGCTTCAGAACTCATTAAACCCTGTACTCATTGTATTGTAATGAGAAACAAAATGTTTCAGCACTTGCCACTTGCTTGCCACTTGGCACCCCTCTCTCGTGATGAAACAGAGGTCAATATGTCAGCCTCATAGTAGCTCATGAACAGTTCGGTACTTGTTGGTTTTCGCACTTGTCATGAGTTCCAGAATGAATTAACAAGTACTGACTACAACTGTAGTTTCCATTTCTTATATAATAAATCATAAAAGAGAGATGGCTGCTGAGTAGATGGAAGCTGAGGCTTCCAGCATGGATTTTCAGCTAATCTTCTGACAGATAACCTAAACAATCAATGGAATCTCAGCTGATATAAATTTCTGTAGCCAAGGAGTACAGAAGATGCTTTGCACCATCCAGTAAGAGACTTTATAAGTGGAGGGGAAATGCCCTGTGTGGGGCTCCTTCAACAGAGAGGAAATCAGACAGATAATGCAGTTTGGAGGCTCCCGCCCCACCTGAAGGGGGGGGGCACCACCTTGCACAGGGAACCCTAACCCCAATTGGGAGAGACTTGGGAAGATATATGTAGTCTGCACATACATAGCAGTATATCCACAGTTGCAGAGCCAACTTGGAAAGTTCAAGAGAGAAATTCTATCTCCTAAAACTGTCAGAGGCACCAACAGGCTGCGGCCAGCCCTGACCAAGAGATCTTTTTCCTTTTGGGGAGGTGGAGTGCAATGAGAGCCAGGCCGTGGCTCAGTGTTGCAGTGGGGGTGCCACGTAGGGAATTTTTTAAAATATGGTAGCTGAGGTGTGGTTGGGCAGGGACCCTAAGCGTGCATGCAGGTAATCAGTCAGAAAAGAGGCTAGACTGAAAGTGTGCTATATGCCCATTGAGTCCAGCTGGCCAGGAAGAATAGAGGGATGCATTGGCAAAAGGATTGTGGCACCCCACCCAGTGTGGATAGTGAGCAGCAGAGCTGCACACAGAATGGAGGGTTTGGGTCTGGGCCTCTTTCCAAAGCAGTGCGCTGGGAGCTGGATGGCCAAGAGGTGAGCACCTGAGATTCTTTGCAGCCAGTTGGGGCCAATCACTCCATCAAGTACAAACCTCTGGGAAGAGGAAGTGTGCCCAACCTCCACCTGCAGGATTGCAAACTCCACAGAACAGTAAGGCCAAGCTCAAGAACACCCTGCCAGGTGCATATCTTCAGGGGGAAGAAAGAGAATCTCCAAAGGAGCTCTTTATTAATTTTATCAAATGCTATGCTGGCTCTTCCTCAGGCCCTATTCTACTGAAAACAGCAGAGAAGAGATACTAGAAATTGGCGCAGCAAGAGATATTTATGGGCTTGCCCAGCCTTGGCTTTTCCACACAGCTGCCATCAGTGCCAAGCAGAAAAGAGCTGACCCTTTTACACAGATCGGCCCCTCATATGAAACAGACAGCTAATTCACAGGAACTACACATTACTGGAAATAATCTGGGACAGTTCAAGAAGTATGGTGCAGAGGTGTGGGAACATACCCACCATCTTCGCTGAAGACAGAACAACACCTCTGAGGAGAGAACCAGGGATCACACACACACCCCAATTGCACCAGAAGCCCCCTCTAGAGGTGGATGGAGGTGGTACATGTGATGTTGTCCACCATTAAATGAACCACCCCCAGACCTTGTGCTGACAAAAAGCCAGCAGAGCAGAAAAGTGTCCTCACTTTGGTATTACAGTAGGGGTTGGGAGTGATTTTGCTGGTGTGTGTTTTGTTTGCTGGGTTGTTGTTGTTTTTCCTGGTACCTCCTATGCAACAGCATACAAGACATGGTGGGGGTTGTGACTCTCAGTCAGCCAGCCAGAGATTAGAACCCACAAATGAATGAGCCAACAAATAAAACCCAATTATAACAAGAGAGCCCACACAAATCACAAAAAGGGCATAACTACAGCATCCAGCTCAGGAGTTCAAGGAGAATGCACTGCTGAGTTCTACAACCTGTTACCACAGCAGGCCACCCCAGAAGACAGGGAGTCAAAGCAGATCAGTCTAATATGTAGAAACAAACAAAAGGTCACCTAAAATAGGGAGACAAAGAAACAACCTCCAATCAAAAGGAAAGGAGGAATTCCCAGAAAGAGTGCTAAATAAAATTGAGGCAAGCAACTTATTAGACATAGAGTTCAAAGTAATGATTATAAGGATGCTAAAGAAACTGAGTGAGAACTATAAGAAACTTTAAGGGAGCTATAAGGAACTCAGTGGAACTACAATAGCATGAAAAGGACATAGAAACTATTAGTAAGAACCAAGAAGAAATGAAGAATACACTATAAGGAATTAAAGCAGGCTAGATAAAGCAGAGGATCAAACCAGCAAGTTGGACGACAAGGTAGAAAAAACACCTAGTCAGAGCAAGGAAACAAAACAGAACAGAAAGACACAAAAAGAATAAACATAGTTTAAGGGAGCTGCAGGACTACATGAAACATAGCACCATTAGCATTAATAAGTATTCAAGAAGGAGTAAAAGAGGAGAAAGGGATAGAAAACTTGCTTGAAAAAATAATGACAGAAAACTTCCCTAACTTGATGAAGAAAAAAACTCATGCTAGTTCAGGAAGTATAGAAGGTATCAATCAAGATGAACCAAAAGAGGCTCACTCCAACACACATAATAATTAAAATGGCAAAATTTAAAGACAAAGAGAGAATCTTTTTTTAAGTACATTTTATTGATTATATTGTTACAATATTTCCAACTTTTTCCCCTTTGCTCCCCTCTGCCCAGCACCACCCCTCCCCCAGCAATCCCCTCCCCCAGTCCATGCCCATGGGTCGCACATATAAGTTCTCTGGCTTCACCCTTTCCTATATTTATTCTTTTTTTTTTAATCAAAGAGAGAATCTTAAAGGTAGCAAGGGAGGAAGAGCTAGTAACATACAAGGAAACACCAACAAGGCTATCAGCTGATTTCTGAATAAAACACTACAATTCAGAGGGAATGGCAAAAAATATTCCAAGTAATGAAAAGCAAAGTCCTGCTACCAAGACTACTCTACCCAGCAAGGTTCTCATTCAAAATGGAAGGAGAAATAAGGAGCTTCCCAGACAAAAAAAAAAAAAAAAAAAAAAAAAAAAAAGCTAAAAGAATACATCTCCACCAAACAAGTATTGTAAGAGATGCTAATTGACTGCTTTAAGAAGATGAAGAGAGAGATGGGGGGAGGAGGGAGGAGAGGAACACAGGGACAAATGGGAAAAAAGTCAATTAGTAAATACCTATAATAATAACCTTAAGTGTAAAAAACACAGGATAGCTAAAAAGGATAAGAAAACATGACCCTCATATATGCTGTCTAAAAGAGACACCCTCAGAACAAAAATCTATACAGGCTGAAAGTGAAGGGATAGAAAAAATACTTCAAGCAAATGGACATGAAAAAATATAAAAAGACTGCGGTAGCAATACTTATATCAGACAAAATATGCTTCAAAGGCCATAACAAGAGACAAAGAAGGTCACTACATAATACTTAAGGAAGTAGTCCAACAAAAGGATGTAACCCTTGTAAAAATATATGCAACCAACATAGGAACACCTAAATATATAAGGAAAATCTTGGAGGACTTTAAGAAGGATATCAATAGCAATATAGTTATTGTAGCATATTTTAACACCCCACTGTCAACAATGGGTAGATCTTACAATAAAAAAATAAAAAATATTGCAGAATTGAAAGACACTCTTGATCAAATGGACTTAATTGATATTTATAGAGTATTTCACCCCAAAAGAGCAAAATATAAACTAAATTGACAAACCTTTAACCAACTTCAAGCAAAAAGCTCAAAAACATTCAAATTCATGGAGACTGACATACATGCTATGAAATAACGAATGGATTAACAATGAGATTAAGGAAGAAATCAAAAAGTTTCTAGAAACAAATGAAAATGAACAGCCCAAAACCTATCAGACACAGCAACGCAGTCCTGAGAGGGAAGTTCATAGCAATACAGGCCTCCCTAAAAAAAGATAGATAAAATCATAATTAGATACCACCTCAAACCAGTCAGAATGGCCATCATCAACAAATCAACAAACAACAACTGCTGGTGAGCATATGGAGAAAAGGGAACCCTAGTGCACTGTTGGTGGGAATACAGACTGGTGCAGTCACTATGGAAAACAGTATGGAATTACCTCAGGAAACTAAAAATGGAACTGCCTTTTGAAGCAGCAATTCCACTGCTAGGGTTATACTGAAAGAATCCTGAAACACCAATTCAAAAGATCCTATGCAATCCTGTGTTCACAGCAGCATTATTCACAATAGCCAAGTGCTAGAAACAGCCTAAATGCCCATCTGTAAATGAGTGGATTAAAAAACTGTGGTACATTTACATAATGGAATACTATGCATCAGAAAGAAAGAAGGAACTCCTACCATATGCGACAACACGGTCGGAATTTGAGAGTATTATGCATAGCAAAATAAGCCAGGCAGTGAAAGACAAATACCATAGGATATCACCTAATACAGGAAACTAATGAACAACGCAAACAAATGAGCACAATAGAACCAGAGTCAAGTAAACAAGGAGCACATTGACAGTGACCGGGCTGGGGTGGAGAGAAGAGGGTAAAGAAGGGTAAGGGTCAAGAAACTAGTATGAACGACCTGTGGAAACAG
The DNA here is from genome assembly GCF_987537825.1 of Furipterus horrens. Taxonomy (NCBI): domain Eukaryota; kingdom Metazoa; phylum Chordata; class Mammalia; order Chiroptera; family Furipteridae; genus Furipterus; species Furipterus horrens. The sequence goes on along the minus strand of NW_028327178.1, from coordinate 55,976,552 downwards.
ACAATAGGCTGGGGAAGGACTGAGGGAGAAGGAGTGGGTGGGGTAGGGTGAGAACAATGGGGGAAAAAGTGGGACAACTGTAATAGAAAAACAATTTTTAAAAAGTACTAAGGAAGATGGCGAAGGAGTGAGGGGAGGCTGTGCTCTTAGGCTCCCGAGACCCGTCTGTAGTTTGGACTAATTGCAGACAGAATATCTCAGTGAGCCGCTGGACACTGGCAGGAGTCAAGCCTTGCCACTGCTGGATTAGAGAAAAACCATCTGGGAACAACCTGTTTAGTGAGGATAGCGGAGGAAAAGGGGACGAAATGGGATTCCTGACTGGGGTGGCTGCCTGAGCTGCGGCTGGAAGGACACAAAGGCTTTTTGGCGACCACAGGCTTCCCCAGAGGGGAGCAAGGAGGAAAGCAGATCTCTGCCTCCTGGCAGAGACAGGACTAGACCAGGTGGCATTGGCGCTGGAAGACGGGAGACAGTGTGCTGCTGTGCAAGTGAAAACATAATTTTTCCTTTGTATTTTTCTCTTGTGAACTGCAGAGAGTGGGGGAAAGTTTGGGGGGTGATAGAACATTCTTGAGGAGCACAGGCGCAGAGGTGTGCTTGTCCACTCCCCAACCCTTCCCTTGGGTTGCGAGGGTGCGCATAGGGAAGTGCCCTCATTCACTGGCCCAGGTGCGAGAGGCCGCGCGTCCAGGTGCCCCTCGGACACACCCCAACAGACATAAGATCAGTGCCCCACGGGCGCAGGGAGGGCCCACTGGACACGCAGAAGACTGTGCGCAGACACCCCTGGCCAGCTCCAGTGGGCCCCAGGCCAGAAAGCAGACCACTTGCTTGGGCTCTGTTTGTGCCCGCCCAGGCGGGTGCAGGAACAGCGGGCGGCTGCAGCGCCGGAACAGCGGGCATCAGCAACTCACAGACACTCACTTCTACTGAGCACAAGTGTCCGGAGCCCCGCCCCAAGGAGTGAGAGACCAACTCCCGGAGGAGTGTGGCTTGGCAGGACTGAAGCTAGCTCTCAGGCTGCCTTGCGCACATGGGCACACGAATGCAAGAGTACCTCGGCCCAGCTTCAATAGGCGCCAATCGCTCACTTCCACTGTGCACGAGTGTCCGGGGACCAGCACTGGGAGGCGAGAGACCAACTCCCGGAACTCGGTGTGGCAGGCCTGATGCAAGCTCTCCCGCAGCCCTGTGCGCGCACGGGCACGCATGCGCAAAAGCACCTCCTGGGCTTCAATAGGCGCCAATCGCTCACTTCCACTGTGCCCAAGTGTCTGGGGCCCCGCCCTAAGAGGCGAGAGACCAAATCCTGGAAAGTGGCACGGCAGGCCTGAGGCAAGCTCTCGGGACACGTTGCGCGTGCACAGGCATGGGTGCACGGGCACCTCGGCTAGCTCCAACAGGCCCCAAAGGAATGCGCTATGAGGGGGCACACCAATGCTGCAAAGAACAGGAACCTCTGACTCACCTCATTAGACCAGCTGTGGACACAGAAAAACTAGACGACACACAAAGGCTGAACTGAGTAAAAAAAGAGTGGGAAGAGGAGAAAGAAGAGATGGGAGAAGAAAAAAAACTATATCTCTAATTTGTCCCATACAATTTCTCCTTCTCATCCTTCACCTTTAATTGCTCTTTATTTGTTCATGTGTCTACTTTAGCCTCCCTTTCACTCTAAATAAATAGAATACAACTACTATATATATCCAATACTATACAATCCTACTTTCCTACTATATTCTGCATTCTTCCCTCTTCTTTTATAGTTATTAACATACAATGTAAATATTACCTACTGTCTTGCACAGTCTCAACTATTATTAATCATCCCTTCTCTCAAAAATCATATTTTTCCTCCCTAAAAACAACTCTTATCTATTCTTCCTATAGTAAAAAAGCTTTAATCTCTCTACATTTACATTAATAATGGCTCGTTGGCTGACGATAGCAGGATAGAGGGTGGGGGATATTTTTAAGGGTGTGGGACACCTGCCTGGACTGTGTGTTTATGTTTTTAACAGCATCTCCACAAAAGAACTAGAGACAAAGTAGATAGAGTGACTCTCAATCAACTAGCCAGAAGGAAGATACTAACAAAAAGCATCTGAAATATAACCAGACAGCATAAACAAATGACATGAAGCGTATCCCAAGAACATCAGGCTCAGGAGACCAAAGAGACTGCACCACTTAAACCCCCAGATCTTCTATAAAGAATCTCATACCACAAAGTTGGGAAGTCAAAGCAGATAAACCCAAAAAACAAATATAAACAAGAACAATCCAACATGGTAAGACACAGAAATGACCTCTCAATGAAAAGAAAAGAGGAATCCCCAGAAAGAGAGGTAGATCGAATAGACATAGCACAAATCTCAGACACGGAATTCAAAACAATGGTGGTGAAGAAGCTCAATATACTTGACAACCTTAAAAACAACTATGATGACCTCCAACGAAGTTATCAACAGCTACAATAAAATTACAGGAAACTTGCAGAGAACTACACCAGCATAAAAAAAGACATAGAAATTATCAACAAGAACCAGGAAGAAATGAAGAATGCAATCTCTGAACTGAAAAACACAGTAGAATCAGTCAAAAGTAGACTAAATGAAGCAGGGGATTGGATTAGTGAGTTAGAAGATAATGTAGAAAAAAATTCCCAGATGATACAGCAAAATGAAAAAAGATTGAAAAAGTATGAAGAAGAGGTAAGAGAATTACAAGACAGTATAAGGAAGGACAATATCAGAATAATTGGAATTAAAGAGGGATCAAAAGAACAAGGAATAGAAAAACTGATAGGAGAAATAGTGACAGAAAATTTCCCCAACAGGATGACAGAAAAAGTTATGCAAGTCCAGGAAGCACAGAAAGTTCCAATAAAGAGGAACCCAAAAAAACCCACTCCAAGGCACATCATAGTTAAAATGGCAACATTCCAAGACAAAGAGAGAATCCTAAAAGCAGCAAGAAAAAAAAAGCAAATAACATACAAGGGAGCTCCGATAAGGCTATCGACCGATTTCTCAACAGAAACACTACAAGCCAGAAGGGAATGGTCAAAAATATTTCAAGCAATGAAAAACAAAGGCCTACAACTAAGAATATTCTACCCAGCAAGGCTCTCATTCAAAATGGAAAGTGAAATAAGGAGTTTCTCAGACAAAGGAAGACTAAAAGAATACATTTCCACCAAACCAGAATTGCAAGAGATGCTAAATGGAATGTTCTAAGAAAAAAGAAGAGAAAAAAGAAAGAAAAAAAAAAAAAAAAGAGGAGAGGAACAGAGGTACAAAGGGAAATGAATAAAAATACATGTCAATAATAACCTTAAATGTAAATGGATTAAATGTTCCAATTAAAAGACATAGGGTAACAGAATGGATAAGAAAACAAGCCCCACATATTTGCTGTCTACAGGAAACACACCTCAAAACAAAAGATTTACATAGACTGAAAGTAAAGGGATATAAAAAAAAAAAAAAATTCCAAGCAAACGGTCCTGAAAAAGAAGCTGGTGTAGCATTCCTCGTATCAGACAAAACGGATTTCAAAGCAAGGGCAATAAAAAGAGACAAAGAAGGACATTTCATAATACTTAAGGGAACAATCCATGAAGAAGATATAACACTGATAAACATATATGCATCCAACACAGGAGCACCCAAATACATAAAGCAAATACTAGAAGACCACAAGAAGGATATTAACAACAACACAATCATAGTAGGGGAATTTAAGACTCCATTATCAACAATAGACAGTTCATCGAAGCAAAGAAACACCAAGGATATACAGGCATTGAACAGCACACTAAACCACATGGACTTAACTGATATATATAGAACTCTCCACCCCAAAGAAGCAAAATATACATTCTTTCCAAAGGCACATGGAACATTTTCAAAGATAGACCATATGATAGGACACAAAACAAGCCTCAACAAATTCAAGAAAATTGAAATCATATCAAGCATCTTTTCAGACCACAATGGCTTGAAACTAAAAATCAACTTCAAGGAAAAAAAATAAAGACAGCCAAAGTCATGGAGAATGAATAACATTCTATTAAATAATGAATGGGTTAACAATGACATCAAAGAAGAAATCAATAAATTTCCAGAAACTAATGACAATGAACACACAACAGCCCAAAACCTATGGGACACAGTTAAAGCAGTCCTAAGAGGGAAGTTCATAGCAATACAGGCATATCAGAAAAGAATAGAAGAATCTCAAATAAAAAATCTAACCCTAAAGCTACAAGAACTAGAACAACAACAACAAACAAAGCGTAGGGCAAGAAGAAGGAAGGAAGTCATCAAGATCAGAGCAGAATTAAATGACATAGAAACTAAACAAACAATCCAAAAAATCAACAAAACTAGGAGCTGGTTCTTTGAAAAAATTAACAAAATCGACAAGCCTCTAGCCAGGCTCTTCAAGAAAAATAGAGAAAAGACCCAAATAAACAAAATTAGAAACGAAAGAGGAGAAATCATGACTGATACCACAGAAATACAAACAATTGTAAGAAATTACTACAATCAACTGTATGGCAAGAAATTTGACACCCTAGATAAAATGGACAAATTTCTAGAAACATATAACCTTCCAAAACTGAATCAAGAAAAAGTAGAATATCTCAACAGACCAATAACAAAGAAGGAAATTGAAACAGTAATCAAAAATCTCTCTGCACACTAAAGCTCTGGACCAGATGGCTTCATAGGTGAATTTTACAAAACATTAGGGAAGAACTAACTCCTACCCTCCTCAAACTATTCCAAAAAATTCAAGAAGAGGGAAAAATCCAAAACTCTTTCTATAAAGCCAGTATTACCCTAATCCCAAAAACCAGGTCAAGACACAACAAAGAAAGAAAACTACAGGCCAATATCACTGATGAACATAGATGCTAAAATCCTCAACAAAATATTGGCAAACAGGATCCGGCAACACATTAAAAAGATCATACACCATGATCAAGTGGGATTCATCCCAGGGATGCAAGGATGATTCAATATTCGCGAATCAATAAATATAATACATCACCTAAACAAAGTGAAAGACAAAAATCACATGATCATATCTATAGATGCAGAAAAAGCATTTGATATAGTACAACACCCATGTATCATGAAAACATTCGGCAAAATGGGAATAGAGGGAGCATACCTTAACATAATTAAGGCTATAAATGAGAAGCCTGAAGCCAACATCATACTCAATGGACAAAAACTGAAAGCATTCCCCCTGAAATCAGGAACTAGACAAGGCTGTCCACTCTCTCCACTCCTATCAACATAGTGTTGGAAGTCCTAGCCACAGCAATCAGACAAGAAAAGAAATAAAAGGCATCCAAATCAGGAAAAAAGAAGTAAAACTATCATTATATGAAGATGACATGATAGTATACCTAGAAAATTCTATAAACTCCACTAAAAGACTACTCGATATAATAAGTGAATTTGGCAAAATAGCACAGTACAAAATAAGTATACAGAAATCTAAGGCATTTCTGTACACCAACAATAAATTATCAGAGACAGAGACAAAAAAGAAAATACCATTTACTATAGCAACAAGAAAAATAAAGTAGCTAGGAATAAACTTAACCAAAGAGATAAAAGACCTGTACACTGAAAATTATGCAACATTGAAGAAAGAAATTAAGGAAGATACAAATAAATGGAGGCAAATACCATGTTCTTGGATGGGAAGAATCAACATCATCAAAATGGCCATACTACCCAAAGTAATTTACAGATTCAATGCAATCCCTATTAAAATACCAATGACATATTTCACTGACCTAGAACAAATACTCCAAAAATTCACATGGAACCAAAAAAGACACCGAATAGCAAAAGCAATCTTCTAATAAAAGAACACAGCACAAGGAATCACGATACCAGACATCAAACAATACTACAAAGCTACTGTGATCAAAACAGTCTGGTACTGGCATAAGAACAGACATATAGATCAGTGGAACAGAATAGAGAGCCCAGAAATAAACCCAGGCCTCTATGGTCAACTAATATTTGATAAAGGAAAAAGGAACATAAAATGGAGTGAGAAGAGCCTCTTTAACAAATGGTGCTGGGAGAACTGGACAGGGACATGCAAAAAAATGAAACTAGACCACCAACTTACACCACACACCAGAATAAACTCAAGATGGATTAAAGAGTTAAATGTAAGCCGTGACACCATACAAGTCCTAGAGGAAAACATAGGCAGGAAAATTTCAGATATCCCACGTAGCAATATCTTCATAGATACATCTCCTAAGGCAAGAGAAATAAAGGAAAAAATAAACAAATGGGACTACATCAAACTAAAGAGTTTCTGCTCAGCAAAAGAAAACATCAGCAAGATGGAAAGGAAACCAACCGTATGGGAAAACATACTTGCTAATGATATCACAGACAGGGGACTGATCCCCAAAATATATAAAGAGCTTACTTGACTCAAAATCAAGAAAACAAACAACCCAATTAAAAAATGGGCAAAGGACCTGAACAAACACTTCTCCAAAGAGGACATACAGAAGGTCCATAGACACATGAAAAAATGCTCAACATCATTGGCCATCAGAGAGATGCAAATAAAAACCACAATGAGATACCACTTTACACCTGTCAGAATGGCCATCATCAACAAATCAACAAACAACAAATGCTGGCGAGGATGTGGAGAAACAGGAACCCTACTGCACTGTTGGTGGGAATGCAGACTAGTGCTGCCACTATGGAAAACAGTATGGAATTACCTCAAAAAACTAAAAATGGAACTGCCTTTTGAACCAGAGATTCCACTGCTCGGAGTATACCCGAAAAATCCTAAAACCCTAATTCAAAAGAACTTATGCACCCCTATGTTCATAGCATCCCTGTTTACAATAGCTAAGTGCTGGAAACAGCCTAAGTACCCATCTGTAGATGAGTGGATCAAAACATGGTGGTACATTTACACAATGGAATACTATGTAGCAGAGAGAAAGAAGGAACTCCTGCCATTTGCGACAACATGGATTGAACTAGAGAGAATTATGCTTAGTGAAATGAGCCAGGCAAAGAAAGAAAAATACCATATGATATCACCTTAAACAGGAAACTAAAAAACAACACAAACAAACGAACTAAATTGGACAAAGAGTAGAATAGCAGTCAATAGTGGGGAGGTGGATGGAGAAAAGAGGGATAAGCTAGTCAAGGAACGTGTATAAATGACTCATGGACATGGACAACGGGGAGGGATATGATTGTGGGAAAGGGGTGGGCTGAGTGGGGGGAGTAATGGGGGAAAAATAGGACAACTGTAATTGAAAAACCAAAAAATAAAAAATAAAAATAAAAAATACTAGAAGAACAACAAACAACAAGCAAAGTCCAGAGTGAGTACCAGGAAGGAAATAATGAATATCAGAGCAGAATTAAATCACATAGAGACTAAAAGAGCAATTCAAAGGATCAATAAATCAAAGAACTGGTTCTTTGAAAAGATAAACAAAATTGATAAGCATTTAACTAGACTTATCGAGGAAAAAAGAGAGAGGACCCAAATAAATAAAATTAGAGACAAAAGAGGAGACATTTCACCCAATATCACAGAAATACAAAGGAATGTAAGAAATTACTACAAACAATTATATGCCAAGAAATTTGACAACGTGACTGAAATAAACAAATTTCTAGAAATATATAATCTTAAAAACTGAATCAAGAAGAAGCAGAAAGCCCAAATACAGCAATAACAACTAATGCAATTGAAGCAGTAATCAAGAAACACCTGGCACACAAAAGCTCAAGACTGAACAGCTTCACAGGCAAATTTTACCAAACATTCAAAGAAAAACTAACTCCTGTCCTTCTCAAACTATTCCAAAAAATTGAAGAGGAAGGAATACTCCTAAACTCTATGAGGTGAGTATTATCTTATTTCCAAAACCAAGTAAGAACAAAGAAAGAAAGAAAATTACAGGCCAATATCTCTAATGAATATAGATGCTAAAATCCTCAACAACACTGGGCAATCTAGATCCAGCAATGCATTAAAAACATCACACACTAATTAAGTGGGATTTATCCCAGGATGCAAGGATGGTACAATATTCTCAAATCAATAAATGTAACACCCCATAAACAAAATGAAGGACAAAAATCATATATTATATCAATAAATGCTGAAAAAGCATTTGATAAAATTCATCACCCAGTTATGATAAAAAACACTCAGCAAAATGGGAATAGAAGGAGCGTACCGCAACATAATAAAACCATATATGAGAAACCTACTGCTAACATCATACTCAATGGGCAAAAACTAAAAGATAATGAACAAGAAAAAAGTGTTTGCTTTGACCACTCTTATTCAAAATAGTACTAGAAGTTGTAGCCACAGCAATCAAATAAGAAAAAGAAACAAAAGGCATCTAAATTGGAAAGGAGTGTTGAAAACTCTTCTTATTCTCAGATAACATGTAGTGCACATACAAAACCAATAGGCTTCACCAAAAACTACTTGACCTAATAAGTGAATATTGGATAGAAGCCAATATTCAGAAAAAGATGGGATTTTTGTACACAATGAACTATAAGAAAGAGAAACTAGGGGGAAAGTCCCATTTATTATAGCAACAAGAAAAATAAAGTACCTAGGAATAAATGTAACCAGGCAAGTAAAAGACCTGTATTCAGAAAACTATAGAACACTGAAGAAAGTAATTGAGGAAGATATAAATAAATGTAAGGTATATAACATGTTCATGAATTGGAAAAATTAATATCATTAAAATATCCATACTACCCAAAGCAATCTATAGATTCAATGCAATTCCTATTAAAATACCAATGGTATATTTCACTGATTTAGGACAAATACTACAAGAAGTTATATTGAACCAAAAAAAAGAATAGCCTCTGCAATCTTGAGAAAGAAGAATAAAGTAGGAGTATCACGATACCTGATATAAAACTATACTACAAGGCTACTGTATTCAAACAGACTGGTACTGGCATAAGAAGAGACACATATAGATCAATGGAGTAGAATAGGGAGCCCAGAAATAAACAAATGTCTATACGGTCAATCAATATTTGACAAATGGGGCACAAGCTTACAATGGAGTAAAAATAGTCTCTTTAATAAATGGTGTTGAGAGAATTGGGCTAGTACATGCAAAAAATGAAACTAAACCACCAACTTACACCATATGCCAGAATAAACTCAAAATAGATAAAAGACTTAAATATAAGTTGTGATACCATAAAAGCCCTAGCAGATATCCCATGCAGAAATATTTTTGCCAATATGTCTCCTGGGGCAAGGAGAATACAAACAAATTGGATTCCATCAAATTGAAAAGCTTCTGTGCAGGTAAAGAAACTATCATCACAATGAAAAGGGAACTGACTGAGAGAACATATTTGCCTATGATACATCAGACAGAGTTTTAATCTCCAAAATATATAAAGAACTCATATAAATCAACACCAGGAAGACAAACAATCCAATTAAAAAATGGGCAAAGGACCTGAACAGACACTTCTCCAAGAAGGACATACAGATGGCCCTTAGACATATAAAAGAATGCTCAACATAATAGGCCTTAAGAGAGGTTGAAATTAAAATGATGATATTACCTCATACCTGTCAGAATGGCCATCATTAACAAATCAACAAACAACAAGTGCTGGCAAAGATGTGGAGAAAAGGTAACCCTTGTACACTGTTGGTGAGAATGTAGACTGGTGTAGCCACTGTGGAAAACAGTATGGAATTTCTTCAAAAAATTAAAAATAGACCTGCCTTTTGACCCAGTGATTCTGCTGCTAGGAATATACTTTGAGAATTTCAAAATACCAATTCAGAAGAACTTATGAACCCCTTTGTTCATAGCAGCATTATTTATAGTAGCCAAGTCCTAGAAACAGCCTAAGTGCCCATTAGTAGATGAGTGGATCAGAAATCTATGGTACATTTGAACAATGGAACATTAAGCAGCAGAAAGAAAGAAGGAACTCCTACCTTTCATGACAGCATGGATGGAACCGGTCACTAGTATGCTAAGTGATATAAGCCAGTTGGCAAAAGACAAATACCATATGATCTCACTCTTAAGAGGAATATAACGAACAAAATAAACTAACAAGCAAAATAGAACCAGAAGCATGAAAACATGGACCATAGTGACAGCTATCATAGGGGAGTGGGAAGGGCGATAATGGTGGAAAGAAAGGGAAGGGACTAGTCAATGAATATGTATGAGTGACCTGTGGACATGGACAACAGTGTGGGGATTGACTGTGGGAGTTGGAGGTGGGCTGGGCAGAGGAGGGCAAAGAGGGAAAATTTGGTATGACTAACAGAATAGACAGAATAGCAATAATAAAAATTAAATAAATTAATTAAAAGCTAAAAAGTTAGCATACTATTTGCAAATAAACTACTCACATCCTCCCATACACTTCAAATCATCTCTAGGTTACTTATGATATAAATAGTTTTATACTGTATTGTTTAGGGAATAAGGACAAGTAAAACATTTTTATGTGTTCAGTGCAGATTTAACAATGTAACATTTTTTCCAAATATTTTTGAATTGTGAATGTGGAACCTCGGGATACAGAGTGCCAACTGTATTTCTAAAAGCCACTCAAGATAAACCATATCTCCGGGCCTACTGCTGGGCTGATTTCAGTTTTCTGTCTCCTGAAAACACATCTTTGCATTTAGTTTTCTTTTTGGGTCTGAAACTGTATTAAGCTAAGGGCTCAATTTCTTCCAGCTTCAAATACCTTCCCTGCTTAGGGAGTGGGAAGGAAAGCATAGCTTCTGCTATTTATGGTGTCTAAAATGTTTGTTTACCCTATTAACAATATCAACAGCTGTAACTCCATAGCACCCCAAAAATGTCCTTGGCCCACGGTAGCACCCTGGTTGGAAAATAACAGTCCAGGAAAACAGCCCCAAGGCAGAGTAGTGTCTGGGGCAATAATCACATGTTCATGTTTCCCATGGTCTCTCTCAATGTTATTTTTGAAAAGAGCTTGATTCCATAGCAGGCCCAGGAATTTATGCATCAGTGTCAGGACTATGAGTTTGTGACTGATAGGCTTTGTTCCATGGGTGACTCAAACTGCGTGTGTGTGTATACACTTGTCCTGGTTTCCCTGGGCACCCACTCTATGTCAGAGCCTGCGCTAGTTCCCCTCACTTACAATGTCTTAATTCATCTTCCAAGCAGCCCTCTTTTATGCAGTTGTTAAGTCCTTACTGAAGAAACTGTGGCTCAGAAAGGTTAACTGACTTCCCCAAGGACAGAGTTTGGATTTGAACTCAAGTCTGAATGACGTAATATGCTGCCTCTCACTCATCAACAAACTTCAGGTGACTCCACCTATCTAGCTCTGAGACCTAATGTAAGATAGACCAAAGGGGTCAATGCACAAAGATAATGTTTATCAAGAGAATGGAATGCTAATTTTAACAATAATGCAACAGTGTACATTTTCTCCAATTGAAAAAGATCTTGTTCTGACTTCTAAAAAGGTCAAATCTTTTAGGCATTAAGTTACACATGTCCATGTCCCTTGTATCCCACCAGAATACCATTCAGTAAACAAAAGCACTGCTGAATACATTCCATGGGCTCAGGAGCACAACACACAAGAAAAGGGACTCATGGTCTTAAAATTTAGATGGTTCTACACCCAGGAAGCTCACAGTTGCTGGAGTGTCTAGTAGCAGAAGGCCACAGAGATAGAATGAAGATACCTAGGAGCAGATGCATAAAACCTTCAGCTCCAGCTGTACTTAGACACTGTGCTTGTCCCAGGAAGGCACAAGTTCACACAAAGCTGACTGTTTGTGCATTTGTTACCCACACCTAGCAAGTGAGGACTGGGATTTCATTGGCAGGATTGAGTCTGAAGAACCATGTTCAACAAATCCTTAAGAAATGTAAACAGGCAATCCCTAAAATACTTTTCCACAAGCACTTCTGCTAACACAACATGGGTGCTCCTGGGGTCGGGTTGGGCTTCTGTACCAATGACATCAGGTAATAATTTCTAAAAGGCAGGAAATGCAGAGAATGCTTACCTTATTTATCTAGAGGGGTGATTCTCCCTCAACACCTGGGTGACTGGGTAACAGAGACAGAAAAGGAAAACACTAGGAAGGACTCAGAGGGGATAAAGGCAAAGGGGAGGCACCTTCTGTCCCTTGGAACTTGGACGCACTAGCGGCCCTTTCTCCTTGTAAACATGGAGAACCAGCAGATCTGTGCTCAAAAGAGCCTCAGTGGCAGGAAAGCAAAGTCAATGCAGATTTGTTTAAAACACCAAGGACTCAAGAAAAAGCAACAAAGAAAGGACAGAGGAGACTTTTGTGTTTCTACCACAGCACCTCCCTCCTTCCATCCCTATTATTCCTGAAGACTGCCACCCGGAGGACTGCCAGCACACCCTCTCTTGAGGAGCTGTTAGGAGGGGAAGGGAAACTGACATCTAAACAAGAAGGTTGACAATATGCACAGGACAACAACAGAAACCTGTGTAGAGATATGCAGAGAAAACAGTAGGTTCTGCTGGAAGGGTAAGGGATGGGCTCATAAAGGAGGGGACACTGATCTAACTTGGGTAGTAAAGGTGCATCAGGGTAGAAGAGAGTGTGAGCACATGCATGAAGACATGAACAGGCCTGAGGTCCTGGGAAACACTGTGCAGGAAGGGAGGTGATGCCCAGTGGTGACTGTTCAGGATTATGTAATAGCTAAATGGTTACTGAGTCAGTAACGCCTAGTCCAAAAGCAGGTATTAATAAATGCTCCACAAAACACACTGAATTAACACAACTTTTTAAACACTTATTGAATCCCCAAAGTAAAATATACAACATCAATTCCAAGAATAGAGTACAATTTCAGTTCAAAATTATTTTTTCATATATTATATTATTGTACTAAACTTCACATACCAGAGAAAGTTTAAAAGGAATCCACACTTTACAAATGGAGAGAGATTTCCAAGCACTGTCACCATGGAATAGAGTCCCAAGGCATCTCAACTGCTAGCAATATTCAGCAGTAGCCAGAAATATGCAGACTCCTGAACACCACAATCTTTCGGTAAGAAACACCAGTTCTAATCTGAACAAGCTCAAGTCTTTGCCCTGGTTGGTGTGGCTCAGTGCATTGAGTGCCTGCCTACAAAGTGAAAAGTTGCCAGCTCAATTCCCAATCAGGGCAATGGATGGGGCCAGGTCCCCCGTTGGGGGCATGCGAGAGGTAACCAATGGATGTTTTTGTCATACATTGATGTTTCTCTTCCTCTCTTTATCCCTCCCACCCCCTCTCTCTAAAATAAATAAATAAAATATAAAAAAATATTTAATTAAAAAAACAAGTTTGAGTCTCAAAAGAGAACCTGGGACCCCTACCACATGAAAAACCACCATTCACATTTTGGTGGTTATTCTTCCTTATAACTCTATACATAGACACACACACATACACACGTGCACATACATTTTTACATAAGAGATCAAAGTACTATCACTGCTTTTTTTTCACTCAGCAATCTATCATGAATTTCTTTCTGTAATTACTTAAACCAAGTCCTCATAGTTGGCATTGTTAGTGTGAATCTGAGATCTCAGTCCAACAACAAGCAATTTAAAGTGAACCATTTTTATTTTTTAAATTTATTTTTATGTTTTTGTATGTTTTATTGATTATGCTATTACAGTTGTCCCAATTTCTTTTCCCTTTGCTCCCCTCCACCCAGCAAACCCTCTCCCTCCAATAGTCCCACCCCCCCCTTAGTCTATGTCCATGGGTCATGCATATAAGCTCTTCTCTACATCCTCCTGTCTATTCTGCACATTCCTACTATGTTTCTTAATTCCTGCACCATTTCTCTCCTGCTCCCCTGTTCCCCCTCCCAGCTGACATCCTTTCACATGTTCCCCATACCTGTGATTCCGTTCCCACTTTAGTTGTCTGCTTAAGTTTGCTTTTGTTTCCATTCCCTAGCTTCTGTTGTTGATAGTTGTGAACTTGTTGTCATTTTAATGTTCAGAGTTTTGATTTTTATTTTTCTTAAATAAGCCCCTTTAACATTTCATATAATAATGGCTTGGTGATAATGAACTCCTTCAGCTTTACCTTGTCTGGGAAGCACTTTATCTGCCCTTCCATTCTAAATGATAGCTTTGCTGGATAGAGTAATCTTGGCCGTAGGTTTTTGCCTCTCATCACTATGTATATTTCCTGCCAGTCCCTTCTCAAAAGTTTCTTTTGGCAAATCAGCTAGCAGTCTTCTAGGTATCCCTTTGTAGGTAACTCTCCTCTCTTGCTGCTTTTAAGATTCTCTCTTTATCCTTAACCTTTGGCATTTTGATTATGATATGTCTTGGTGTGGCCCTCCCTGGATCTAGTTTGTTTGGGACTCTGTGCTTCCTGGAGCTGTATGTCTATTTCCTTCCCCAAATTAGAGAAATTTTTCTTCATTACTTTTTCACATAAGCTTTCAATTTCTCTCTCTTCCTCTTCTCCTTCTGGCACCCCTATGATTCAGATGTTGGCATGTTTAAAGCTATCCCAGAGGTTTCTAATCCTCTCCTCATTTTTTTAAATTCTTGTTTCCTCCTTCTGTACTGTTTATTTCTTCCTTATGTTCCAATTCTTTGATTTGAGCCCTGGTTTCCTTTCCTTCACCACTACTTTTGTGTGGATTTTCCTTCATTTCACTTAGTATAGCCTTCCTTTCTTCCCTGTCATGTTTAATCTTGTCTATCAGGTCTGTGAGCATCTTTATCACCAATACTTTAAACTGTGCATCTGTTAGGTTCGCTATCTCCTCATCTGTTAGGTTTGCTATTTCTTTTTTGCTTAGTTCTCCCACTGGAACCTCGATCTGATCCCCTTTTTGGACTTTACTTCTCTGTCTCCTCATCTTGACAGCTTTCTGTGTTTGCCTCTGTGTCTTGGTAGAGCTGTCTCACCTCTTATGTTATAGGGGGCAGAGCCTTAGGTATTCATCAGTGCTAGTGATCCATTTTACTATGTCGTGGTGCTGTACGTGGGAGAGGCGTCTGAGAGGGAACAATGCTGCTTGCTCAGCGCTTGCCCCTTTTCTATGCACTTCCCCCCCTTCCCATATTAAGCAAGCTGCCTCCTTTGAGAGACCAGTAGTTTCCTCCTCCGTCCCAAATCCCAACTGGTTTTCACAGTCAGAAGCAATGCAGCTCTATTTTCCCCAGCACTGGAACCACAGCTATGCAGTCTGGTCTGCAGCTGGGCTCTGTCTGGTTTGGGGCTGGGAACACTTCCCAGATTTAATATGTATAACTGTGTTTTTTGCCATGGCTACAGTCACTGTACTGCTAGCTGCACCACCAGCCACTGCTGCCTCCAGCCATGCGGCAAGCCACGCTGCATCTAGCCCTTTGCCAGCTGTGGCTGCCAAGCACCTCTTCCGCAGCCACTGCTCCACATCTCTTTCTCTCTGTCCCAGCTCTGCCCCTCCCACCTTTCTGGCTGAATGTTTCTTCTTTATTTCTTTGCTGAACTTCCCTGTAGTTTCAATTTTCTAGGTTTTTTTAGTTTTGAAATGGTTGTAAATTATCTTCTTAGTTGTGTGGGAGACACAGCATGTCTGTTTATACTTCCATCTTGGCCAGAAGTCTAAAGTGAACCATTTTTAATTGTTGCACTGACCATCCTTGAATATTTATCTTTGTGTAATGGTCTAAACAGCTGAGTAGAGAGATAGGCACATTTTATATTTTGTTATGTTTTGCCCAATACCTTTCACCATGGCAACCCCAATTTATACCCTGGTAGGACTGTCTTGTTAAGTTCCGCTGGAGTTAGAGGCACTTGCCTTCTAATGGGGGCCACATCAACCATGCAGAAACTCCATCATGGAGAGTGTTTAGTGTGCATCTAAACACTCAAGGTTTTGAGTCCACTCACAGACAGTCAGCAGCACACACAGGAAAGGGCCCAGGCACTGGCTCTGTTTAGTCCCCACATGAAGGTGTCAACAGACTTGATGTGACCAGAGTGGGCAAACCACCTGGCAATCCCAGAAGTAAAAGTAGAGAAAAAATGCTGTTGGAACACACAGAGTCTCCCATCTTAAAAACTGCTATGAGCAGACACTTATTATCTATGTATTTCATACCAGATCTTTCTCCTGACATGCAATAACTAATAACATGTGTGAAGTTTCCTTTAACTTATTTTTCCTACTGCTCATTATAATTTAAAGCAATTTATAATGTTTCTACGAATCACACTGGATAGATTATTTTCTTTTAACCCCAGCCAGTAACTGCTGAAGCAGACTAGTAAATGACCACCACGGAGCCCTAACTGAACTTTCTAAAGACGCTATCAATATATTTAACAACCTGCAGCACAAACACATCTCCCTCTCCCCACCAGGATTAAATACCTTTCAGAAACTCTGTTAGTTATTAATATTCATTTCTGAACAACAACAAAAAGGCTCTATAGGACATTTGAAATACCTATTTCTTCCAGAAAAAAAAAAAAAAAAATACAAGTCTGGCACTTTCTGTTTTCCTTACTCTGGCCCTTAACAAATGCAAACATTTGCAAACATGAGTGCTGTTATACATACTGACTTTAATGTCCATTTAATTTTAGATACAAATCTACTTTGCCTTAGAGACTAAACAAAGAATTATAAAGTTCTCAATTTCTTGGCCCATGTCTCTTACCAGTTTTTTTTTTTAATTTGTATTTTTAACAGAAGACAACTAGAAATAAATCAGAAGATACAAAACTAAAACACAAAACAAAGCAAAACCAAAAAACAATCCTATTTGCCCTAACCTCCATTGGCAAACTAGTCATGTAATTTTCAACTATATCTTACTTATTTTTGATCTTGGGCCAGAAGGAGTTTTAGAATGCTGTTGCCTAACATTCATTCTGTCTACACTCCCAAGGAATGTCAGGACCTATAAAGCTGCCCCAGTGGGCCTAGCCATGGTTTACAAGGGCCCAGTAGGCCATAGCTAGCCCAGGCATAGCCACCAGAACTCTTACCAGGTCAGTTGTCTGCGAAGTAAGCATCTGTACTTCCCTCTTGCATGACACTAGTTATACTTCCTTTTCATGCACTGGAGATTTTCTATTTGAAATAACAATTATATTTGATAGTAAACTCTTTACCTGTTGCATGTACTTAATCCAGGATGCAATTACATAAATATGGAAATATCAATCCTTATGTTAGGCCCATAACTTCATTCCTTCAACAAGACACAACCATCAAGATACCTAATTCAATTGTTATTTCCATTCGTGCAAAGAAGAAAAAACAAATATCATAATAGTGATGAATACCAAAATAGGCAATGGTGGGGAGGGGAAGTATAGATTGTCTTTAAAGAGGTGAAAATAATGCAGAAAATAATCTATGTTTGTTTATCTGCAACACATAAACACAAGAACTTTCTATAGTGGAGGACACAAAGTAAAAAAATCTTGCACCTGTTTTTCTTGTTGACAGAACTCGAGCTTAACCTCAAGTTCTGGGTTTTCTCATGAACAGCTGTATTTCTATTCCAATAAAACAAAATGAAATTAAACTACATCTCGGCGGCGGCGGCAGCCGTCCGTCTCGAGAGACGATGGTGTAGCTTCTTAAGAGTCTATCTGCACCACCGAGAATGGCTGTGCAGTCCAACTCGGGAGTGACACGGTATCTGTCTCCTCCCGTGCTGAATCGACATCTAGTGACTGGAAAATTACTGTACTAAATTCCTCCTTCAGTTAGTCTTCACACAGGCACCCAGCTGCTTCACTGTGTGGGGTCACTGTGCTCATCAATCAGATGCTCCACAAGGACCTCAAGTCTCTGTGGAAGCCTCAGAATGAACTGCTGCTAAGAAGGCATAAGGATGATTTCCCAACAAGCTTTCACTACTCCCAAAAGCCTGTAAGAGCAACCACTCACTTGGAGAACAGAGGCCTTGGCAGAAACAACTTGTGTTCTGTTTTGGTTTCTTCTTTGTAATGAAGGGAGGAGAATTAAAGCCAAAGTCAAAAGTTACACCATAAGAAATTACATTTCTTTAACAACCAAAGAGGTACAAAAATACTGGCTCCAATTTCCTACCTAGGGACAGATAAGAAAAAGTTTAGTCACCACTCCTTCAAAGGCTTCATTAAGTAGATAAACCCTAGAGCCTTGCACACTAACCAGAGCCAAACATTCCTTAAAGAAAATAAACAGAGGGATGTCAAGAATATTATAGGAAGTGCAGAAGCCAAAGAACTTACATGCATGACCCATGGACAGGTATTAAGGGGGAGGGGGGAATTGCTGGAAGGAAGGTGGTTACTGGGTGGAAGAGGGCAAAGGGGGAAAATTGGGACAACTGTAATAGCATAATCAATAAAATATATTTAAAAATAAAAAGAAGGCTTTTCACAGTGACAGTAAAAGAGTCATAGGAAAAAAACTCACAAATTTAAATGATACCCTTCATATCCAAAAAAATCTATCATGAAAAGCTGCTTTTTGCTCCAATTTATACTATACTGGCCCCATCTTTTAAATAATTCTTTTACTTTTTATTTTTGTTTTCTTGCATTTCTTCTTCTTAGTAAATTTTTAGAAGTATTTAATTAATTAATTAATTTATTTATTTTTTAAATTTTTATTTTTTGGTTTTTCAATTATATTAATATATTTTTAGCGAGAGGGAAAGGAAGGGAGAAAGAGAGGGGAAGAAACATTGATTGTTTGCCTCTCACACACCCTCAACTGAGGGCCTGGTCTATAACCCAGGCATGTGTCCTGACTGGGAATCAAATCAGTGACCCTTCAGTTTGCAGGCTGGCTCTCAATCCACTGAGCCACACCAGCCAGGGCTAAAATGATTATTTAATGGTGCTTTGTCATATGCAGAATTATCCATATATATTAATCTGGTATGAGATACATATAAAAGTATTCTTACCCCCATTTCACAGATGAGGAAATCAAGTATTGATAATATGATCAAGGTTGTACACACTATATTTATCCAAGCCTGGACTGGAACAATCGGGAGACCTAAATTCTGGCTGCAACTCAGGCACTGTTAAACTAAGTATGGATAACCCTGACCAAATTGCTGATCCTTAGTTTCTTCAGTTTCCAGGCAGTTTCTTAGTCTCCATTTTAATAAAACACTTTTCACTGTTCTCTATACACTACCAATCCTTTAACTACCTTTCAGAAATAAAGCTTTAATAAATGGATTGAAAAAATATACAGTATAAATAGTAAGCATAAGAAGGCTAGAATGGCAACATTATATAAAATACAATGGATTTCATGACAAAAAGTATCACCAGAGATAAATAGGGACATCTTATTGTGATGAAAGGGTCAATTCACCAGAACATAACAATCATAAATATGTATGTGCCTAAAAACTGAGAATCAAAATACATAATGCAAAAGTATACAGAATTGATAGGATAAATAGACATTTATAACTATCATTAATAAAGATTTTAATCCTTCCTCTCAGCAGCTGCTAGAGCAACTCGATGAGAGAGCAGCAACTTTCTATAAGAGACCAGACACCAAATATAGCTGGCTTTCTGGTCCACACAGTCTTTGTTAGAACTCTTCAACTTTGCTTTTGTAGCATATAAAAAAGCCAGAGAGGATATGTAAAAAATGTCTGTAGCTGTGTTACAATAAAACTTTAATATAAAAACAGGCAGTGGGATAGATTTAGCCCACAAACTGTATTTTTCCAACCCCTAAACTAATAATAATTATAAAAAATGCAAAGCCATAAAAGATATAAACTACCAGGACTTAAGGCATTACACCTAAAAACATCATAATAGACATTCTTTTCAAATATATGTGGAAAGACCACATGCTTAGGCCATAAAACAAGTGGTACTTTATTATAAACACTGAAATCATACAAAGCACACTGTCTGACCAAAATGGAATTAAATTAGAAATTAACAATATTAGAATAACTAGAATAGCCTCAAATATTTGGCAATTAAGCAATCCATTCTTAAATAATCCATGGGTCAAAAACGAGATCATGAAAGAAAGTAGAAGATACTTTGAAATGAATACTAATAAAAATAAAATACTTCAAAATTTGTAGGCTACAACTAAGGCAGTACTTAGAGGGCTGTCTATAGCTTTAAATGTTTCTATTGAAAAAGATATAAAAATTCAATGATAAGCTCCCATTTTAAAGAGTCAGAAAAAGAAGAGCAAACTAAGTCAGAAGTAAGTAAATGGAAGGATAAGAACACAAATCAATGAAATAGAAAAGTAAAAGAGAAAATCATAAAAAAATAAAATAAAAATAAAAAAAGCTGGCCAAGAATAAAAGAGAGAAGACACAAATTATCAATATCAGAATAACAGAGAAAATACGTTACAGGTCCTATGATGCTGGAAATCAAGACTTCTGATTTGAGGTATGTTTACATGCCACTCGGTCCAGGTGTTTAATGATCCCAGCAGGGAGATGGACTCGCTGGTGCCGACAGTCTCTGACTGCTCAGGCCTCAGGATCTTAAAGACATCCTGTGACTTAAAAAGAATCTTGCTGAGTACTCCATCTTCCCTGATGTTGATAAGGAAATCAAACAAAACTAAGCACAAATGGTGTTTAACCTTGATTGCTTTCTGTTAGTGTTTAAGGAACAGTACATCTGTTCCATAGCCTTAAAAGAATAGATGATTGGATCTCTGTTTTTCTGTTTTTGAACTTATAGAGGATATATAGACTTGTTTATCAGGAAGCGCTCTCTTCAGTTAATCCTTTAAGCTTCCTCTGTTGTAAGTTTCAAGTACATTGTAATCATTCCTGGAATGTGCCTGTGAGCTCATTCCTGGACCCTCCCTGTTGATTAGCATATCTGCAAAATCCAATAAAAGGAAGGTGCTTCCTCTGCTCAGTGCTGATCCTGCCTGAGCAAGCAGCAGTCCTCTGACCGTCCCACATTCAGTCTGTTGGAATTACTTGCGTGCCCTTGACCACAAAGTACTACAGCAATCCTACAAATATTAGAAGGATAATAAAAATATTATGTACAAATTAGTGCCAATAAATTTGACAACTTAGGTGAAATACGCAAATTTCTTAGATACATGAATGAAAAAATTAAGGCAAGAAAGAAGAGAAAAACTGGAGAGCCCGACATCAATTAAATAACTTGAATATATAATTAAAGCAATTTCTCTCCTCTCTTTCTCTCTCTACCCCTTCCCCCACTCTGGCCCCAAATGGCTTCTCTGATAAAACCTATCATATGTTTAAACAAGAAATAATACAACCATACACATGAACCATTTCTCGTCTCATTTTGTGAGGCCAATGCAACCAAACCAGATAAAGACATCACAAAAAAGGAAAATGATAGGTCAATACAGTATTCCCTCACGGATATTATGTTCTAGACACTCCTGCAATAGGTGAAAATTCGCAAAGTAGGAACCTTACATTTATTTTAGTATTTATATATATTTTAAGGCTTTATAAAACCTTCCCACACACTTATAAACCATTCTCAGTCCCTTATTAACTTTTTCCACACTTTTATAAACACTACTTATGTTCTTAAACCTATGTAACTTTAACAACATACGTATACAGTACCGCAAAATCTCATGATATAGCGAAAAATCCGCGATAAATAAATATAATATTTTTAAAAATCTCACGATACAGTGAGGCCGCGATAAGTGAACCACAATATAGAGAGGGACTGCTGTATCTCTCATGAACATAGATGCAAAAATCCTTGGCAAAATTTAAACAAGTAGAATCCAACAAATGTACCATGGCCAAATGAGATTTATCCCAAGAATGGAAGGTTGGTTTAACAACTGAAAAATCAATGTAATTAATCGCATTTATAGAATAAATGGTGTTTAAAAACAATATGAGCATTTCAACAGATACAGAAAGAATATCTGACAAATTTCAACATCTACTCATGATAAAAGTCCCAGACAAGCAGGTATAAAAGAGAACTTTTTCAACTTGATTAAAAGCATCTAAAAAAAACATACAGCTAATATTATACTCAGTCATGAGAGACTCAGTGCTTTCTATCTAAGAATAAGAAAAAAGCAATGAGGTGTTTTCATTTTTTTTACCACTTTTATTCATCACTGTACTGATGATTATGACCAGTGCAATAAGGCAAGAAAAAGAAATTAAAAGCATATGGGTTGCAAAAAGAAATAAAAGTCTCTCTGTGCTGATGACATGACTTTCTACAGAGAAAACCTTAAAGAATACACAAAAGAATTGCCAGAACAAATAAATAAACTTAGCAATGTCATAGGATATAGGGTTAATATACAAAAATCTCCTGTAGTTCTTTAAACTAGCAATGATGACATAAATAAAAATTTAAAAACAATTCCATTTACAAAAAATATTCTTAGAACTAAATTTAATGAATAACTTATACACTGAAAATTATAAAACGTTACATAAGAAAATCAAAGTTGGCCTTAGTCTATGGACAGATACACATAATATTAATGGATTAGAAGACTCAATATTATTAAGATGGCAATTCTTCTCCAATTATCTTGAAATTCAGTCAATTTCAATTAAAATTCTATCATGCTTTTTGAACAGATCAACAACAAAAAAAAAAAATCCAAAATTTATACAGAAAGGAGAAGAATTGAAAGCCAAGAGTATTGTAAAAGCATAAAATTGAAGGACTTACAGTACCTAATTTCAAGAGTTCTTATAAAGCTATAGTAATCAAGAGATTACTGTATTAGTATAAGGAATGGCATTGGTTCAACAGAACTGAGTGTCTAAAAATAGACCAATGCTAATATGGCTCACTGAGTTTCAACAAAGGTGCCATGGTATTTCAATGGGGGAAAGATAGCCTTTTCACCAAGTGATATTGGAACAACTGTTACCGTCGAATGAGCGAACAGAGGGGAAACAAAGGCAGGACCCTCACCACTGAAGCAAAGGAAGACACGTCTCACCCATTGACCCAGTAGTCCTGAGCCTGGTCCAATAAGGCTGCCAGGCATTCTGAACAACACAAGCAAAACTATAATAGTGCAGGAGAGGGAGAGCCCTTGAAAGTCTGTGCGTATCATCTCCAGTAGCTGGGAAAAGGAAAACCTTGAGACTGTGTATTCATCCCAAGGTCTGTAAGGGGAGGGGCACTAAAATGCCCAAAGAAAAGCTCCTAAAACAACTTTGGCTAACTGCCTGGCCCCTGTCACATATACAAAATGAATAAATAGAGCAAGGTAAGGATTTGGGCTAACAGACCCCCACACTATACCTACAGGTAGTCATGTCTCCCTGGGAAAGCTGGCACCATCTTTACCTGTCAATCAATATGTAACTCCTTCACCTCCATCCCACAAACTATATAAGACCTCAGAACAAAGGACTTGTTCTCTTCTCTCTTGTCCCTTTGGCCACACGGTGGGGGGTGGGGGAGCGGACTAGCCTCCTGGCCTCTGGTCCTCTCTCTCTTCTCAGCTCTGGCCACACAGGTGCTGGTCACCCAGCCTTTGGCCGCTCTTGCTTTAGCCACCCTTGCTTTTGCTCTCTCATTCACTAATAAACTTTGAATGCATGCTAATAGTCTTGCTGATCTGTAATTCTTTACTGCACCATCCAGAAGAACAAGAATTTCTCCACTAGCACAACTGTATGTCTATGGGAAAAGAGTGAATTTGACTCTTATCCTACACCATACACAAAAACTAACTTCATAGGAATCACAGGACTAAACCTAAGAGCTAAAGGTGAGAATCTTTGTGACATTAGTTAGGCAAAGATTTCTTAAATAGGGCACAAAAACCACAGTATATATAAGAAAAAATTATACGTTTTTCTTCAAAAGACAGCTAAGAAAACAAAACATAACACAGACTAGGAGAAAATATTTGCAAAATACATATCTAACAAAAGTTATCATATAGAAACGTGTGTGTGTGTATATACACACACACATATATATATATATTTCTTACAAATGAATAAGACAAATAACATACACACACACACACACAGGTTTCTTACAAATGAATAAGAAGGCAATACAATTAAAAATTGCCATTTCACAAGAGTCAAAACATAAATAATCAAAATGGCAATAAGAGATGTTCTAGATCAGAAATGCTTAGTCATCAAGGAAGTGCACATTAAAACCACAATGAGATGTATTTTTCAACCACCAAAATGACAAATGGTCAAAAATACTGACAACAGTAAGTGTTACCAAGAACATGAAGTGACTGGAGCTCTCATTCACTGCTGGTTGGAATACTAAATGGTATACCCATTTTGCAAAACCATATGGTATTAACTTTTAAATCAAACACATACCATATGACCTGGCTGGTCAACTCTTGGGTATTTACCAAAAAAGAAATGAAAATATATGTCCACACAAAACTTCTATGTGAATATTTATAGGAGCATTTTTCATAAATTCCTAAACTGGAAACAATTCAAATATCTACCAACTGATGAAATAATAAACAAATTACAATATAGCCATACCATGGAACATTACCTAGCAATAAAAAGGAACAAATACCGATACATACCACCAAGTGGATGAATCTAAAAAATGTTATACTAAATGAAAGAAGTAAAACTAAAAGGATTAAATAATAAATGCTTCTATTTATATTATATTCTAGAAAAGAAAAAAAGTAGAATGATCAGAAGTTCCCTGGGGGCTGGGGGTCAGGTGAGGGAAGTGAGTTTAAAGGCAGATAGCAAACAAAAATACCAGTGTGTTGACTGGCCCAGTGATAGGTGGCTAAAAACCAGTCTACTCAGTCAGCAACAACTTTCATGGGCAATGACAAATGAAATAGCCCTCAGAATGAATTTTCCAGAGTGTCTAAATGACAGATAGGTTTCTCAAGCCCTCGTCACATGTTTATGTCTGTCTACCTTTCCTCTCTTTAAAACAGCCAACTTATACATAACTAAATGAATGAGAATCCAGCCAGCCTGACATCCCCTCCACTGAAATAGCACACTCAGAATTAAAGTTTCCAAGGGAACTTGCTGCCTAGAGTCCCTCATGTTGTTGTGTTTCCTCCCTTTATCCAAGTAAAGCACTTGGTCAGAGCTAAACATCAGACTCCAGCCTAAACTGTCTAAAAACACTGCTAGAGTAGTTTTGCTATTTGTTCAAGAAAAATTATAAAGCTTTCTAGCCCTACGTCTTAAAGTATTCCCTGTTCCAAGGCATGTTCTTCCAAACTGCAAAAGAGATAAGCAAACCTTCTCACTTATTTAGGTTAAAATTATAAATAACATTCCTCCTTACAAAAAAAAAGTATCTGTTTACAGGGAAATTTAACAATGTGCCCCATTAAAAATTTAACCAACTTTCTGAAAATAAATTTTGACACATATGGAGCATCACCAAGAAACTCAAATAGCAAACACACCCAGACTGTGCAGTGAGCTAATTACACTCTAATTTTAAAAAGTTTCAATGCATTTATGTGGATGCTACATTAAAGAAAAAGAGTTATGGAAGTGCAGATAAGAACATCCTTGCAATAATAATCTGTAAAATCTAAAGAAGGCAGAAAAATATAAAGGAGTTTCAGTGGCAGAAATGAGACAGATGTGGCTGGTTCTAACAATCCACAGGAAATACCAACAGGAAGGCAACTTGGAGAACCAAGAGACACACCCAATGTTATTCCAGGGAATTTAACAGAAATACAAACAGGAAGGCAACAACTTCACAGCCCATTCAAATGAAATACATTTTAAATTACTGCATTTCATACAGTTTTCACAGCATAATTCAATTTTGCCTTTTGTCAAGTAAGAGAGTTATACAAGTTTTCACAGATCTTTACAGTTTGGTGAAAGGCACAGTATATTCAAGAAAGAAACTTAGAAGTCCCTTTAATTCCCTTTAAATTGAGTCATTAAACTCAATTTTTAAAAAAAGCCTATCCATCTATCCATCGGTCTTGATATAGACATACTTTTTAAAAACCTCTATTACACACATGCACCTCACAAGAAGGAACCCACCCAAAACCAGAATTATCTTTTGGAGGGCAAGACCTCTGTACTACAGGCTTGCCCCACTAGGTGAGTGTTCTAGGAATCCATCTGTATCAGTGTACCAGCTGGTAGTGTTGTGAGAGGCTGCATTTGGCTTCAGTGAATTTTTTTGAAGACTTTTTCAATCCATTTGCCCATTTCATGATGGGTGATTTATGGCACACCTGCCCACATCATGCTGAGGGTTCAGCAGTTTTTGACCAAAAATAGCATGCCCCACCTTCCTTATTCACCCGATCTCATCTTGAGTGACTCTTTTTTGTTTCTCTGAATGAGAAAAGCCCTCAAAGGGAAGCTGATGTGGAAGAGATGAAACAAACAAACAAACAAACAAAAAAACTGCAGAAGCACTAAACGGCATCAAAATCAATGCATTCAAAACTATTTTGAGCAGTGAAAAAGATGTCTCGATAGGTGTATTGCATCAAACGAAGAGTACTGTAAAGGTGCCTGAAATTTAAACATGTAAGAATAAATGCACTTTTTAAAATAACTAAATACTGGTTTTGGGGGGGGGTCCCCTTTTATATATATTCAGATACATAAAATAATACTTTATGGTAAAAGTCACAATCACTTCCAAAACATGAATGGTAATGAGCAGCTGGGGTACCATTCATAAGTAAAATTAATGTTTAAATTAAACCCAGATATTTAAAACCAAATTCTCACTGGGCATAAGGGAAAATGCTCTAGTTTGTGAGAAGAATACAAAAAATTGTGATCATGAGCTAAATGTAAATCCTTATTTCTGTTTCTACTTTCTTCACCATTAAGCCTTTTCCCCTTAAGAAGCCTAACAATCACAAAATCTACTGATTTCAATGTTATTTTATTTTCTCTTTCTTGCTTTTTCAAAGTAATAGGAAATTCAAAGTGAATGAATTATAAGTCTGAAAAATCAATTAATGCAAGAAAAATATTGCATGTAAACAAGGAAAAGACCGACAGTGACCGGGGGAGAGGGGAGGAAGAAAAACAAGAAAATAAGGGGAAGGGTCTGTTCAATGAACTAGTATAAATGACCCATGAACATGGGCAATGGGGTGAGGACTTACTGTAGAAAGAGGGGTGGGTGGGAAGGGGGTAAGCAATGGGGGGAAAAGTGGGACAACTCTAATAGAAAAACAATAAAGAAATTTTAAAAATTGAATATGAAATATATATCTATGCAGATTAAAGTACACAATGTATTCAGGTAGGGGCCTCTCTGGCTGATCTTAAACTACAAGTTATAACTAGAACAAAGAATGTTATGAGCAGCGGGGATATTGTCTTGATACACAATAGTTGCTCAGAAAATATGAAGAATGAATCAATGGAAAATAATAAAATGGATAAATTAATAGCTGTTATTAACCAAAACCAAGTAAAACACAATTTATTGTCAAGGAAGCTCATTTTCATTTTGTTGTGTTTTGTTTTGCTTTCTAGTCAGGTGACTAGACATTGTGTCTCTGAGTTCCTGGCTAAGGGTTCCTTCTACTGGCCCTGTCCAGGATGGGGTCCACTGGCAACTGGCTTTGGAGCCCGGAGGACTGAGGGACCAGAGCCAAGTGTGCCATTACAAGTAGGGAACACGAGATGAAAAGAGAGCTTCTACTCTGTGGACTAGGAATCCAAAATATTTTACTAGCACTACTGCTATTAAAACTATACAGATGAATATGCCTCTGTTTTGCCAAGTCTGGTGATGGCTGATTCTTCTTCATGTATATAAAATCACAGAGAAAGTGATAAATACCAAAATATTGGGGGTGAGATTAGACTTGTTACCAAGATCATCTGGTCGTGCAGATTGTTTAATTCCTTAAGACAAATACTTATTTCAATGCCATCCATCGATTACACTTAGGAACACAATTTCATTGAGTTAGATCTGACACTTGTTTTTGACTAACTTTTGGCATCTGAATCCAAAAAGGACCCAATTTTTTCTCTACCACATCAACTTTTTAAGGTACAAGACACCCTACCTTAGTCCCGAAAATCATACAAAATGTACATACAAAGAAAAATAAAGAAAAAATTACTTGAATATACTGTTTATTTAGAGTTATTTTATTCATATAAAGGCTATATATTGTTACTGTAAGTCAAACAGTGTACAAGTAGTAAAGTTCTGCTACCAAACATGCACATTAAGGTATTTTATTTTTTCAAATGACAGGCTAGGAAATGCCAAAATGAGATACAGTATTCCCTCAGTTATCGTGGGTATTACATTCTATACCCCCCCGCGATAGGTGAAAATCCGTGAAGTAGGAACCTTACATTTACTTTAGTATTTATATATATTTTAAGGCTTTATAAACCCTTCCCACACACTTATAAACCATTCCCAGTTCCTTAGTAACCTTTCCCAATCCCTTATTAACCTTTTCCACACTTTTATATACACGACTTATGGTCTTAAACATATTCTACACTCTTAAACCTACATAACTTTAACAACATACGTATACAGTACCACAAAATCTCACGACATAGCAAAAAATCTGCAAAAAGTAAATAAATATAATATTTTTAAAAATCCCACGAAGTGAAGCCGCAATAAGGGAACCGCAATATAGAGAGGGACTACTGTACTTGAAACAGTCTCCTTCAGTTGGCAAAGCTTTAACAAATTGCTTCATGAGTCCCAGTTTTATGTGCAGAGGTGGGAATATAATGTTCTTTCTGTCAACAAGTGGTTCATGTAGAATGTTTGGATCACCAGGTTTGAGGTCAGATCTTAGAGGCCAGTTTGACTCCACCCAATGCTTCTCATGAGCTCTGCTGTCCCACCATACACAAAAAAACAGGGATACTTGGTGCATTCTCATTACTGACCAAGAAGGAAGCAGACCATTTAAGATCAACACAGATGATCCAATCGTGCTTGTGATATTGCCACAGATCCATGACTCTCTTTATGTCTTCACATTTCTTACAAAAACAAACTGAATGGCCAATTGGGACTGCACGAAATAAATTGCATTGTGGAGGAGGACACACTTCAAGTTCTACTTTGAGCTATCAAACAGTTGCCTTTCAGTTGCGTTATGGGTTGGAATTCTCAATTCCTCCATTAAACCATGTATGTTATGGCAATACACAAAGCCACCACACTGCAGAAATGCACTTTCTCTTGATTGAAAGTAGGACACCCTCACTCCTTTTTCAAGCAAGTTTTTCTCATGCAGTCTTGATGCTAGGAGTTCTGAAGCCTTTTTGGATAGTCCCAAATCTCATGCCAAATCATTCAACTCATGCTGATCTGAGTTATCTTCAATTTCAAAATCTTCATCGTTGCTGTCACTTAGTTCTTCACCATATTCCTGTTTTTTGAAAGAAGGTAGTTCAATGACAACTGGCACTGGGATTTCAGCTGAATGAGGCACTGGGTGTATAGCTGATAGTAGACTAGGATACTCTATTTTACATTTATTTTTCTTGTTATATCTTGATCTCTGGGCTCTCACCAGACCATAGGTATACCAAATGGCAATTTATCATGTGTTCCCTTTGTCCACAACTGTAAACTCTCGACACACTGCTTGCACACCTTGTGAGGGGCCCAAGACTTATCTTGATCACCACGTTTTACTTTAAAATATGCAAAATGGGCTTGCCTGACAAATGCACTGATGTTTGTCCTTAGACTGGGAATGGTGAAACTGCCACAGGTATAACAAAACGAATCCTGGTTGTTTAGGCACTTATGATGAGAAATAGCAGAGGCAGACATGATCTGAAGGAAAGGAAATAAGTATGTATGTAAATAAAAATTAAATTCTGCTAACTCTTTGTATACAAACAAGAACTCGGACTACGCTTCAGAATATGAATCACTATATATAGCGGCACACAACCTTTCACCACACTGTCTCATGTATAACTGAATGGCCTAGAAGGTATGAACCTGTTGCTGGTCTCCAAGGTCATCCCCACCTCTCTCCACTTAAGGGAGGTTTGCTCTCAGCCAATAGGAGAGCACTAGTGCTTCCCTTGATCCAGGCTCGATCTAGCCTAGAGTGGTCACATTAAGATAAGCTGTAGAGAAAACTTGATGTGATAGAAGAAAACTAACTGCAGTCTTGAAATCAGCATACCTATTTAAGTCTAAAACAGCTGAAAAATTGAACTCGAAAGGAATTATGTTAAAAATTGTTCCCCTGTGTTATTGTAGGCAGGGTGAGTGTGGGCCTAGCTGGCCACTTTGGAGGAGCTGGCTGTACAAGGGCTGTGCAAAAGGTGTAGTGTGCTGGGACCCATGGGTGCCCCAAGGACTACAACTGGCTTCTCAATATGTGTAGGCACTATGTCCAGTTGTGGGAGGTGGGCTGAGGGCTGCAGCATCCTCAGGCTTCCTAATGGTGGGTTCTGCAGCCTTCTTTCCTCCCCACTGAGCCTAATACTGTAGACAGTCAGGGACTGTTGGGGAACGTCCCCCATTGGCCAAGATGGTCTAAGAGGAGGTTCTTACACTGAGTCCACCAAAAGCTAGAAAGATGAATGGTAAGGGCCCAAGTGTGCAAAAGCTAGCAAGATAATTGGATAGGGAAAAAGCCCTTCCCTCCCTATCCATATAAAAACCATGGATTTGACCAGGAAGAGGAGATGATTTTTGAGACTGGAGTCCATTATTCTCCCAGGTAGCAGCATCTGCATAAGACCTCTTTCCTTTTGCACCAGCACCTGTGTCACATGTTTGGCTTTTGTTGTGACAAGCATACAAACCTGTGTTTCAATTACAGTTTTTGGCAACTCCACCAGGACAGCATGGACTGCACTAAGTTCTGGCCTACTCCAGGGGCAGGACTGTGGGGACTTCCCAGCAGGTGCTGAGAGGTTTCCTCAGGAAATTTCCCTACTCTCCTCAAGGTGTCAGTTGCTTAAAATATCTGGGTAGTGAAAGGAAACAAGTTTCTGGGGAGCAGCTGAACTACAAGATTGAGTAAGTTGAAATGGCATACACACCAGGGGTCCTCTATCCCTGTTGCTTGGTGTTTGTGTCACTTGGGCTTTGTGCCATTTGGGTCCAGCTGTGGTATTAGTTGGCAGGAGATAAGCTGCTAGGACTTGCTTTTGAGTGCTCATTTGGACTAATGAAATTATGGATCCAAGTTTTGTTCATATGCTCCCACTTTGTCTGGGGTCTCTCTGTGGTTATAGTATTGGGCTTGCACTTTCACGGCATCAGGGGCTGTTCTGTTTCAACTCCTGAAGGGTGGCCCCTGGGCCAAATTTTAGCAGACTGTTCCATGTACAGCTATGATCCAATAACTAAGAAGGAACTGGTTTTCTCTTGTAGTATTTCTTGGCCTATGTATACTTTAGACTACAGAGAAAAATGACCCTAAATGGTTCCCTAAATTACTACACCACCATAATTTGGAATTTTTGCCAACAGTCAGGGAAATAAGACAAAATCCCTTATGTCCAGACATTTATGTCTTTACACAACAAGGATTTGGCAAAGAAAGGGAACAACCAAATGATGCAGAGGAGGGAATTGGATTCAAAAGCCCTCCCTGATATTAAGTCATGGGAATAAAAGGAAAATGAGGAAATGAGTCTTTTTAATGCCCTGAACACATGGGACCCAGGATTAGCAGCAGGAAGATTTTCTCTGCCACCACCCCCACTGCTAGATACTCCTGAAATAGGGCCTACAGGGGCAACAAACCCACCTTTGTATGATGAAGGAACGGTCTCCCCCATAATCCATTTTCCACTTCAGATTTACTGAATTGGAAGAATTCCAACCCCTCATATAGGGAAGATCCACAGAAAATGCAGATCTTACCATCTCCATTCTTGCCTCTCACCATCAAACCTGGGCAGATGTACAGGCTCTCCTTAACATCCTGTTAATGACATGAAAGACAGCTACTTACAGGTAAAACTAATGAAGAGACTCATCCCATCAAGAAAATCCCAACTGGACCCCCAACTTAGCCAGGGCTATTCCCTTGACAGAGCCCATTGGGGACCTAAATGGCAGGAACCTAGTCTTCCTACAATATCACAAGAGGTGCATATTGGAAGGGCTTAAGAAGGTGGAGCCTAAACTAAAACGTCTGAATGTGACACAGGCCTATAGAAAGCACACTGATGCACACAGGCACCAGAAATTATCCAGATGATAAACATGACTTTTATTAGGCAAAATGCCCTGGATCTCAGAAGGAAGCTCCATTTAGATAGGGAACTGGGAATAAATCCCTCCCAGACCCATGAGGCACCAATCAATGTGCCTATCGCAAAGAGGAAGGTCTTTGGACAAAGGACAGCCAGAAATCAAAGAAAAAAGGATAGAAACCCTTGCTGAGAAATGTTAGAAAGGAACAACAAATCTGATGACAAATGAGGAGGCCCAGAGGTTCCCCTAGATACCTTCTAACCTACTGCAATTTTCCCACAGGGGCCCCAGGTACAATTGACAGTGAGGAACAAGCTAATTGACTTCCTCATAGACATGGGAGCTACATACTCAGTGCTAAATACAAAAGTAACTAAGAAAAATTTAGCTGTGGTGTCAGTTACTGGAATGACCAGACAATTATAGAAACAGGCATTCCTTCAAACTCTAGAATGCTAAGTTGGAGATCAAAAACTTATGCATAGTTTTCTCTATATGCCAGACTGCCCATTCCATTGGTGGGCTGTGATTTACTTTGTAAACTGCATGCACAAATAACTTTTTCTCCTGAGAAACAACAAATATGTTTAGGAGTCCCACCAGAACATGCTATCCAGTTTCAGGTGCTCCTGACTGGCCAAGAAGGACCCAGAAGTGAACTCTTCCCAACTGAGATCTGCTAGCAGATCAATCGAGCTTTTTGGGCAGATGCAACCCCAGGTAGGACAGTTAACTTCCAACCTGTAAAAATAAACCTAAAAGAAGGAGTGCTTGTCCCACAAAAGAAACAATACCCTCTTAATAAGGAAGTGTTAAAGAGAATTCAATCAGTATTACAGAAATTCTTAAAATCAGAATTAATTTGCCATGCCACTCTCCTGATAATACCCTCACTTTATCAGGCAAAAAGACTCACTCTAATAAATATTGATTTGTATAGACCTTGGGGCCATAAATGACATTGTCCAGGACATTCATCCTACTGTGCCCAACCCTTATAGTTTGTTGAACCCAATCTATGGAGAAGACTGAGTAAATGAACCACACAATTTAGAAGACCCTGGTGAAAATATGCCAGGGACCACATTTGAAAATGGGACCAGGCATTCTCTATTGCCTTGCTCTGGATTAGGGTAGTATCCCAATGTAAGCTTAAATTAACCCCTTTTGAGACAGTATATGGGACACCTTTCTAAGTTTCTGTTTTAGAAACACCCCCTATAGATTTAGAACATGAATAAAAAAATCAAACAATATGTATAATATTTAGACATACACTAACAACTTTACACAAGTTTGCTCATTACAGGTTTATCTACCCATCTGATGAGACCATACACCCTTTCCAGACAGGAGACTGAGCCTTGATAAAGACCTGGAAGACTCAAGGTCCTGAAGAGCAGTTAGCCAAGCAATGTACCAGTCCCTATGACATTCTGACAACACAGTCCTCCCTAAAGCTCAGGGGAATCAAGCCTTGGATCCACCACACAAATAAAGCTGGCACTGTTACAGAACCCCTGGGCTGCTCCGATTGAAACAGAACCCACGGGCTATTTAGTTAGGGGCCCGATTGCCCGCCGCCAGAATTATAACCCTGAATACCAGAGTTTGGTGAAAAGAAAAAGAATTGTTTATTTACACATAGTCCTGCCTCCCCCTCCCAGACCTGCCCCGTCTTAGGAAAGTCAGAAACACCATTTCCCTACTTCCTAGGCACAGTCCAGCTTTACCAGTAGCTGCCAATCACTCAGTTCTGATTGGGGAGGTCCTTTCTGTGCTGTGGTGCCCTCCAGCTCTCAATACAGGACCACCTGGATTCTTAGCCTCCTTGTAAACTGCCTTCTTCCTGCAAACCACATGGATCTCCTCTCCTTCTCAAAGGAGTCTGGCGAGAGCCTCTTCTTAAAGCAGCCTGGAGATCCCTTCTCCAAGCCAGATGGAGGGAGCCCACAAGAGCCAGAGAGTGAGGGCATGAGGGCCAGAGAGAGCCTGAGAGAGAGAGCCTCCTAGAGCCAGAGCCAGCCCAAAAATATCCGCAGCTGCTTCTCTTCTCCCCTGCCTCCTCTCTCCCCCTGCGTCCTCTCACATAGTGGGTGCTGCAAACAGTTCTGACCATTCACAGAACCCTTCGTAGGCTCTGTCTGCTTCTTCCGTACCAGCCCACAGTCCAAGATCCCTCCCATCTTCCTGAGTCTTAGAAGTAAAGCGGATCTTCGCAACAATGTTTCCAGCCACTAGCTCCAGGCATGCAAGGGCATCCTGAAAGCTGCTTCCTGCTCCCTATCTCCCCGTCGCAAACTCTGGGGTTTGTTTTTGGACTCCTCTGTTTCTGTAACAGCACCACATGAGGAGGACTCATATCTTGCTGTTGCTGTTGATGCTGTAAGGAAAAACTGGACCTGCACCCCTGAAAGAGATTTAAAATTCCTCTTTCAGAAAGAGACAGTGCCTCCCAAAACTAAGTGACAATGTTACTTTTTATATTATTATTATTTTTTAACAATTGCTTTACTTTATGCCTATGCTTAGACTGATAACACCTTTGTTCACATTTCCCAGACAGTGGCTTCCTCGGCAAACTTATTCCACTGTTGAGTGTGCTACCCAAAGCACTGCTCAGGATTAGATCGTGGGGATCCTTCAGTTTCTCTTGTTTCTGATTTCACTACAATTCCCCCGAACTACTAGGCATACCCATCACTAAATACTTGATTTCTTGTTTACACAATAGGTCTCACTTTGAAAGCCCACCTGCAATACCACCTCTTCGAATATGAAGCAGTCTACCAGCTTCACTTGTTCAGCAGTCCCATACTCTAGAAACCACATATGCTGCCTTCTGAAGACAGCAACCCTTTTCCCTCCTTGAAAGACATCCCTCAATTCTCTACCCCCTTCTTCCTTTAGCAGATAGCAAAAATATTTGGACTTGGGGATAGATAAGACTAGGCCCCTTGACAAAAGGAAGTAACTACAAAAGATGAGACCTCCAATAACCCTGTAAGCTTACTAGGGTCCAGAGTTTTGAAGGGGAGAATTGTTACCACAGGCAGGTGCATGTGGGCCCAGCTGGACACTTTGGAGGGGTAGGCTGCATGGGGCTGTGCAGAAGATGCAAGCATGCAGGAATGCAGAGGTGCCCCATGGACTCCAACCAGATCCCCTGTACGTGCAGGTGTTATGTCAAGTGATGGGAGGTGGGCTGAGGGCTGCAGCATCTCCAGACTTCCTGGCATGGGCACTGCAGCCCCCCTCCATCCCCGCTGACCCTGATACTGTAGACAGTCAGAGAGCACCAGGGAATCTCCCCCACTAGCCAAGATGGCACAGGGGGAGGTTCTTACACTGAGTGTGCCAAAAGCTAGAAAGATGAATAGATAGGGTCCCAAGTGCAACAAAAACTAGCAAGATAATTGGATAGAAAAAAAGCCCTCCCTGCCCTATCCCTATAAGAACTGCAAGCTGAGCAGGATGGGGGGATGATTTTGAGACGGGAGTGCACCATTCTCCCAGGTTATGTGGCACCTGAATAAACCTCTTTCCTTTTGCACCACCACCTGTCTCACTAGTTTGGCTTTCATTGCAACAGGCAGCTCAACCTGTATTTCAGTTACACACCCACCTCCTTCACAATTCTTTAGGTAATATAGAAAACAGGAATTCTACATCAGTATTTCTTTTTTTCCTCCAACTACATAGTCCATGGAATAGTATTTTGGCCTGACCTGAAATAAACTCAGATTACCCAAATAATAGTAACAGAACTAATTTAATTTAATGCCACATTTAAACCAGACAGAATACTAAAACATAAGTTTCATCCTCATATTTGAATTTATAGTCATACATTTCAGAGATGGAAAAATAACATAATTCGAAAGTCTGCTGTCTTGGTGCCTCCCCATCACTCTTCAATATTTGAATTAAATAGTGTGAGTCCTCCAATCCTATGTATTGTGGGAAGTTCATACCTTCCATAAGATTTTAACAATCCCCAGGTGTTTATGTTCTTGGGACCTGATTTACTGACTTCCACTGAGTTCTCCACCACCCAGCCCCTGCCTTGTTCCCTTCTCTCTGTACCATCACCCAGTACTGTCCATGGTCCTTGTACTTTACTTTCCAGTCACACTACCAAGACACAGGGTACACTATGCCTAAGTCAGAGGCAATGGAGGAGGTCAGTGTTAGCATCACAGAGAAAACATGAAGATCCTCCAGGCAATACCACTAGCAGAAATTTTGATTGGTCACCCTTTCAATTCAGGTGCCAGCCACCTCTCTGTTACCACCCTCTCTCATCAAGGACCCTTTCTCCATTTTCTCCATCTGTCCTAAACCCCTCATACTGTTTGATTGTCACAACAACTCCAAATTCCTCTAAGGAGAGAGATCCAGCTCTTTCTATATTTTCAGATTATGTATGACAAAGGATAGAGAGAATAAAAATCTTCACCTTTCATACTGAAGGAGCACCATCAAAGGTCTTGCCCAAAGAGATCTTTGAGTTCCAGACATTCTGCCTCATCTTGATTCACAAGATAGACAGCCAGAATAACTTTTTTATTCTCACTACACAAATACAACTTTTCTCCACTATATTTTTGTCATTAAGATGATTATTAAGTCATAAGACTGATTCCACAAGTAGGATACACATGTATCTGTCTCAGTACTTATAGTCTTTGTGTTAAAGGAACATCAAACACAAAACCAGATCCTGACTTTTAACTGGTACTATCCCATCCTGACCCTTTGCTGCCTCCAGGACTGGGTTGGTCCTGAGCCTGAAGCAGGACCTGGAGATGAAAAATAGCAAATTTTGGCTCTGTTCAGTGCAGAAGAAGTGCATAAGTGGACCACGCCTGAACATAGCACAGTGTGGTCAGCAGGTGAACTTAATGGGAACTATTGTGTTAACTGTAAGTATTCTAAATCCAAACTTTTGCATGGAAACATTTTCAGTGAAGCTCCTTCAGAACAAAGACTTACTGCCTGGGACTATCCCAACCCACATGATTATATATGTCTTTGTGTCACTCACCAAATACTGCACCGCAGCTAACATTTCCTACACATCAACTTCTTCCTCCTAACTCAATTGTAAGCTTCCAGAGGGTAGGACTTACAGTTCTCTCTGGAGGTCCACTTGTAGCTCTGCAGAGTTCCTTCATATTATACATGTTGCCAAAATGTAATTAAGAACCTTTGTTTTTCATATTAGGGGAATGAGAGCTTTGACTCAGGCCAGCACATCTGATGGTATAATTCTTCACACTCTATAGGTCAGTAGACTCAGCTTAGCTGCCTCTCTCCCATGAAGTTATTCTTGGGTCAATTTACTCATACTGCAGATGTTACTAAATTTTTTATTTATTTTGGCCAGCATATTCTTGGAATCATGCTGGAAGGACACTTTATCCAAGAACATAAATCACCACTAGAATAATGCTCTTCCCTATCTAGAAACATATTGGCTATTTTATAACATACTTTTAAGACTGTTCATTAAATGACTACAGGATTCATTTTTTTTTAAATTTGAAGGGTGGTATCTTTTATAACCAAAGATTATTTTTCTTCTCAGAGTAAAACAGAGAGATGTGCTTCTTCCTTCCATTACTTTTAAAGTCTGTAGCTACACACTACATTTCAATACTTCCATTGATTTTTATGTTTTATATTGAGGCAGCTTGATGACTCTAGAACTTAGTCTTCAAGGAATCTGGAGATACATGGCTAGGATCACAGGTGGGGGCAAATTTCATTATTTTGATTTATATGTGAACTTTATGATCAGACAATTTTTTCTCTATAATTTGGACCCTAATGACGCATATTTGAGGAAATGACTCACTCTGAATAAAGTCACCTTGTTATCTAGATATTTTGAAATAGAAAGCTTCCCTCTAAAGTGATAAGCATATCAATTTTATGAAAGAAAACATTATCCAAGGACAACAGTGCTTCAAAATGGAATCTCTTCCATCTCAGAGGGATGGAACCAGTATGTCTCTAAAGAACAGTAACGATGTAACACAATAGGATGCAATGTGAGTAGACAAAGTACAAGTTAATTACATCAGCAAGGTGTCTTCTGTGCACACATATGTTCAACTATCCAGCAAATATTCAGATAAATGCTCTCTATTGATCTGAAGATTAGTTTTTCTTTCTCAGTGGTTTTTTTTGGCATGTCCACTCTGGACATTAAAAACACACTTTACAAAGCAACTTCATAGATTCCAATATAAAAGTATGTATTATTTTCTTGTGCCGCATGCTCTGAACTCTTCAGCAGCCCAACTCGCTACAGGGCTTCCTAAAAGTCCTGCACAGCTACAGCCTGCCTTCAAGTCTGCCAAAGTCTCAATATGTATCTTATCATCTGCCTCATGTAGATGGCCTCCATTTAAAAGGAGCCAGTCTTTCAGGTAACTTTCAATAATCACCAGACATTTGTATCATCAAAGGCCATCCTCAGAATGCCTTCCCAGGGGCACTATTCTATTTGGTACATAGGAGAAATAAATTAGAGCTGCAAAGTGGGCATTTGGCCTGGGGCAGGCACCTGGAGAGCCAGAGCTGCCCAGTCAGTTGTGGTGTGGGGACAAGCCCTGGTCTGCTTAGAGCCAAAGTCAAACAGTGCAGTCCTTGACCCAATTCTCCCTATACATCTTTAATTTCCGTATTTTCCAAACAAGGGTTTCAAGTAGGTGATGCTACATTGATTTCCCATCAGTTTGACCTCATTTGGCTCTGGTGTCTCATATACCCTCCTGTAATTCAAAGCACTGCAAAGACAAAACTACATCCAAGGATATAAACCCTCACTAAAAGTATGGTCCACAGACCAGCAGCCAACACATCACCTGGAAGCTTGTTTAGAAGGCAGAATCTCAAGTTTCACCCTCACCACAAAACCAGAATCTGAATCTTCACAAACTCCCTTGGGGATCTGTGTATACTAAAGATAGGAAGCATTGTTACACAGGACTGGCTGGGTATCCAATGAGATTTGTGCTTCAATGCAGAAACTGATTCAACAACAACCAAAGCCAGTTCTGAGCACACTGTTCTCTTAGATATTGAATAACCTAGCTGTGAGACTTTAGGTAAGTTATGTTAACCTCTTCAGAAAACGATTTTAAAAACTAATAATAGTACTTGACTGAGTGAGGATTAAATTTTGTAATATAGGTAAAGAGTGTTTAGCTCAATGACTGGCACATGGAAGATGCCCAACACAATTTTGGTTATTATTCATTTATGCTTTTGCAGATGTACTTTTAAACATGGGGTGGGTAAGAGCACCCTGTCTCAGGCATCTGCTACCAGGCTACTGCAGGAAAGCCCAAGCAATTTGTCCAGGGAAGCCCATCAGGCAATGAAGTAAAAAGGCCAGATGTGGAAGTTTCACTTATGGGTAGGAAAAAGGAGAGACACTTACTAGGAAGCTGTGAGGGTGGATACCAGCCTACTATGTCATGTGAGCCAGTAGAGGGTGAAGGCAGCTGATCAAGGACATCAAACCAAAGTGAAGGAAGGCAAACCACAGAGCACTAGGGCTCCCATAGGAGAAACAGACTGTGTTGCAGGAGTGTTGAGAGTTGGATGCTCCAATCCCAGGCCGGATTCTGCCTCAGTAAAGGCCACAGGTGCTGTTGTGGACTCAGTCAGGTCCCGTATGGGTCTGCCCTTGTTCACTGAGCCCAGTCTAAACCAGGCAGGGCTGCTCATGTGTTCTACTTCCTCCCTTTGTACTCTTGTGACTCTGCCTCTCTTTCTCCCTCCATCTGCAACCTTTCTTCTGCTTCTTTCATTGCAGTTATGCATGCAGCCAGGTCACGGCAGATTCTCTGGGAAGACGATGGCTGGAACAAGGTCAGAAATCAAAAACACCTAGGGGAGAGACTGTAGGCTGGACAGAAGTTCACAATTGGTCGGCCTGGAAGTAGGGCTTCAGAAGGGGTTGGGAAAGGTGGGAAGAAGAATGGGGCCTTCTGCAGGCAGCAGGCTCCCTCAACAAGGCCACATGAACCTATGCATCAGCCTGGAGGCCTGCCTGCATCTAAAAGGCACAGTATATGCCTCATTTCAGTACAACTTCATATGCCAAATAACAACCCTGTCAGCAATATGAAGACATCTCCCATGCACTGCTTTTTAAAGCTAATCTATACAGGTTGTGATGAAGTGTTTATAGAAATGACACTTTTGGGGCACAATTAAATTTATTAATTTGGCTTCTCTGCTTCAGAGCTTTCTCCATCACCATCAAACTTAATGGTGTCTAACTTAGGGAACCTGCATAAGGTCATGAAAGCCACTGTTTCTCATGTTCTTCTGAAGAGTCCAACCCCAGTCATCAAATATGTGCTTCTCTTTGCCAAGGGCTACTGCAAACAACAACAATGCTTTTCATTATGCAACACAAACATAAGAGTAACATGCATTATAAACAGCCACCCAGATTATCTTTTACATTAATCAGATAAATGGTAATATTAAAAAGAAATAGACTATGAGAACTCTCAGGGAAGAAAAGTAGAGAGGAAAGGGAGGGGAGAGGAGGGGACCTTGGACCAGGACTCAGAAGTCCTAGTTCCAATCATGTCTTCCATGTATTAGTCTTATATTCCTGTCCCTCAACAAATCTCTCACCCTCGTTGAGTCTCTGTTCATTCAGATGCAAATGGGAAAAACACCTTCAAGCATCTGGTAAAGACAAAAATGATAATACATAGAAAGTGCTTTGTATATTATATATAATTGTATAGTTTACATTTTTTTTGTGTGTGCTCTGACTAGAATGAAATAACTCCAAAAGACAGAGTAAGATAGAAATGTTGGTTAATACTCAAGACAATTGAGAAAATTTTGTCCATTATTTTAGAAATATGGCTGAATCACAGGTGATATTAGGATACAGAAAATGTTTGAATTTTTTGATTGCATTTTATTGGCTTTACTGTTTCACCTAATTTCACGTCCCTCTCACAGACATCTCTTTTTCTATTTTCACACATGTAAACCTGTTCAGAGTGCATGATATGTTTTCCAATACTATGAAAATCCCTTCCACACACTTTATGTTCTGTCCCAGCTTACCTGGGGATGTTTTACCTGCCACATGCAGATCAAGGAGTCACTACAGGCTCGTTGACAAGACGGAGCCTAATAGGTTCCTACAGAAATTTTGAAGGCTCCAGGCTCCACTGCTCATTTAAATTGGGGAGGGAAATGAACATGCACAGAGAACATATTTCATACATTTCCAATGAGAGTGTTTGCTTATAATAGAACCATAAAAAATCCCACAGGAAATCAGCCCCCCTCAATAGAATAATATTCCCAAATTGAAATAGAATCCATAAGATTTCAAAGATGTTTAATATTTTTTAAGTGGTCTGAAATGAGAAAAGCTTCTCAAAATATACAAGTAGAAGAAAATCCATACATACATAGGAGAGAGCAAATTACCCACAAGAGAAACACTGCTATAAGAAGAGAGGGATGGGATGTGGCAGCCATTGACTAATATGAGACCCTGCAGTAAATACCATTGTGATAATCTTGGCTTCAGTGTCTTGCTCTTCCCTGACTGGACCACACAAATGTGGGTATAACAGGAATGCATGGGAAGAGAAGTTTCCCAGATGGGACTCCAGGTCAGGCAGATGGAAGAATGCCCCTGGTTGGATGCTACAAAGCTTACAGGTCAGGACTGAAAGTGTCCCAGGGAGGGATAGTGGCAACACAGAATGAACTTGTTTGTGGGCACATGGGAAATATCCCCAGGAAGCACTCAAAATATTGTATTTGAGTACCAAGTAGAGTAAAATGAAGTCAATTAACAGAAATTTCAAGGGATCTGTGCCCCCTTCTGCTGATACAGGGCCTCCTCGTCTCTCCAAGGTCTCCCTACTTAAAAATTTATGCCAAGACCTGGTGGCCACTTGGGCTCTGCAATGCTGTCATCAGTGCCCCAAAATCTGCTGGGTGCACAGACTCCTCGTGGACCAGGGCACAGAAAAGGAGGATGGCAGTTTCTTCTTTTTGTTACACTTCTTTAAAGTGGTCACAGCAGCATTTTACATAGCTTGGTAAAAAAGGTCTTCAATTTTTCATTTACAGGACACCATTCACCCTGGGACCTGGACACAGTTAAGCTGTTGTGGTGGTCTTCACCCTGGGCTCAGATTTCCTACTCTCCACAAATGGCTCAGGAGCCATGGCTGGACCTAGGTCAACATGCCTAGTATCCTTTTCTCGGGTACCACAGGGGAACAATTTTTAACATAATTCCCGTTGAGTTCAATTTTTTCAGCTGTTTTAGACTTAAATAGGCATGCTGATTTCAAAACCGCCGTTAATTTTCTTCTATCATGTCAAGTTTTCTGTGTAGCTTATCTTAATGCAACCACTCTAGGCTGGATTGAGCCGAGATCGAGGGAAGCACTAGTGCTTTCCCGTTGGCTAAGAGCAAACCTCCCTTGATTGGGGAGAGGTGGGGCTGACCTTGGAGACTAGCAACAGGATCATACTTGTCTAGGCTATTCAGTCACACATGAGACAGTGTGGTGAGAGGTTGTGTGCCACTATATATAGAGATTCGTATTCTGAAGTGTAGTCCAAGTTCTTGTCTGTATACAAGGAGTTAGCAGAAATTTTTTATTTATATACATACTTATTTCCTTTCCTTCAGATCATGTCTGCCTCTGCTATTTCTCATTGTCAGTGCCTAAACAACCCTGATTTGTTTTGTTATATCTGTGGCAGTTTCACCATTCCCAGTCAAAAGACAAACATCAGTGCATTTGTCAGGCAAGCCCATTTTGCATATTCTAAAGTAAAACTTGGTGATCAAGATAAGTCTTGGGTCCCTCACAAGGTGTGCAAACAGTATGTCAAAGAGTTTATGGAGACTTCCAGCCAAGATGGAGGCTTAGATGGACACGCTCGGTCTCTCTCTACAACTAGAGAGGAATACAACTACTTCAAAACAAAAGATAACTAGAAATTCCAGAAAATAAAACTACACGGAAGCCCAACGTATAAAGTTATAAACCAGCGGCGCCCTTTGGGCAGGTAGGAAGAGCGAAAGGGGGCGGTGCTGTTTGTGGTCGCACCAGGGACAGCGGCAGGGAGAACAATCCCAGCGGCAGGGAGAACAATCCCGGCTACAGTCGAACCCCCGGCAGCTTGCGACCCCAACGCTGGGGAAAGCAGCCACCACATTGCCTTGAACAGCGAGGCCCAGAGGGCGGGAGGACGGATCCCGGTCTCCTAGCGGAATAACTGTGTGAATCCATCTTGGACCCCCGCCCCCACAGAAAGCGC
Source organism: Furipterus horrens (assembly GCF_987537825.1). Taxonomy (NCBI): domain Eukaryota; kingdom Metazoa; phylum Chordata; class Mammalia; order Chiroptera; family Furipteridae; genus Furipterus; species Furipterus horrens. The sequence continues at coordinate 55,932,934 of NW_028327178.1, read as the reverse complement.
CACAGAGCTGCGAAATAGGTTGCGGATCGGCGCCGGTCGTTGGGTTGTGACGACAAAGCACCACAGCACAGCGAGAAAGGTTGCGGAACGGCGCCAGTCGCTGGGTTGTGACGACAAAGGGCCACAGCGCGGCGAAAAAGGTTGCGGATAGCTGCCGGTCGCTGGGTCGTGACGAGTACACAGGCACTGCCCCCTATAGCTGGCCCAAGAAAACAAAACGCATCTGTCAAAATGAGGCAGACAACTAGAGAAATCCCGGTGGCACAGCTCACCAGGCAACAGATGAGGAGTCTGACAGATGAACAAATAAGAAACCTGTCAGAGGCTCAGTTCAGGGCCATTGTTATCAGGTGGCTTACAGAATTCACAAAAGATCTGGAAAAAGATGAGAAAGAATCGAAAAACACTCATAATGAAAGGAACAAAACCACATACGAGACAGATGGTGAGGAAAAAAAATCCAGAGTTCATATCAACAAACCAGAACATAGAGAAGGAACAAACAGTCAACCAGTGCAGAGAGAGGAAACGGGAAGCAAGGATGAGAGGATCAGAAACCTCTGGGACAGCTATAAAAGGCCCAACATAAAAATTATTGGTTTGCCAGAGGGCGAAGAAGATGAACTAGAAATTGAAAAATTAAGTGAAAATATAATAAAGCAGAACCTCCCTAACTTGGGGAAGGAAATAGACTTACAGGTCCAGGAAGCACAGAGAGTTCCAAAAAAACTGGACCCAGGGAGAACCACTCCAAGACACATTATAATCAAAATGTCAAAAGTTAAAGATAAAGAGAGAATCTTAAAAGCAGCAAGAGAGAAGAAAAGAATCATGTACAAAGGGGTCCCAATTAGACTATCAGCTGGCTTCTCAAGGGAGACCCTGCAGGCAAGAAGGGACTGGCAAGAAATATTCAAAGTAATGAAAAGCAAAAACCTACAACCATGAATACTCTATCCAGCGAAATTGTCATTCAGAATAGACGGGCAGAGAAAGTGTTTCCAGGACAAAGTAAAACTGAAAGAGTTCATTAGATCCAAACCACTGTTATATGAGATGTTAAAGGGACTGGTTTAGAAAAAGGAGGATCAAAACTATGAAATCTAAAATGAAAACTGCATCACAAGAAACAACAGAAGCTAGGGAATTGAAACAAAGGCGAACTAAACAGGCAACGAGAGTGGAAAAAGAACTATAGGTATGGGGAACATATTGGGGGGAGGTCAACAGGGAGGGGGATCAGGGAGAGGGAGGGAGATGATATAGGAATTAAGGATCATGGTAGGAGGGAATGGAATAGACAGAGAGAGGTTGAGAAGAACTATACGCACAACTAGTGGACATGGTCTAAAAGGGGGGGACAACTGGAGGGAGGGGGGCCACTGGGTGGAGGGGAGCAGAGGGAAGGGAAATTGGGACAAATGTAACATTATAATCAATAAAACACATTAAAAAAAAGAGTTTATGGATGTGGACAAAGGGAACACGTGATAAATTGCCATTTGGTATACCTATGGTCTGGCGAGAGCCCAGAGATCATTCAAGTGATTGTTACATTTGTATAATGAAAACGTCATGATATAACAAGAAAAATAAATGTAAAATAGAGTATCCTAGTCTACCATCAGCTATACGTCCAGTGCCTCATACAGCTGAAATCCCATACCAGTTGTCATTGAACTACCCTCTTTAATAAAACAGGAGTATGGTGAAGAACTAAGTGACAGCAACAATGAAGATTTTGAAATTTAAGATTACTCAGTTCATAAATAATTTGATCAGCACGACTTGAATGATTTGGCATGAGATTTGGGACTATCCAAAAAGGCTTCAGAACTCCTAGCATCAAGACTGCATGAGAAAAACTTGCTTGAAAAAAAAGCAAAGGTGTCCTACTTTCAATCAAGAGAAAGTGCATTTCTGCAGTATGGTGGCTTTGTGTATTGCCATAACATACATGGTTTAATGGAGGAATTGGGAACTCCAATCTATAATGCAACTGAATGGTGACTGTTCATTGATAGTTCAAAGTGGAGTTTGAAGTGTGTCCTCCTCCACAATGCAATTTATTTCATGCAGTCCCAATTAGCCATTCAGTTTGTTTTTGTGAAGAATATGAAGACATAAAGAGAGTCATTGATCTGTTGCAATATCACAAGCACAGTTGGATCATCTGTGTTGACCTTAAAATGGTCTGCTTCTTCTTGGTCAGCAACACAGATACACAAAGTATCCCTGTTCTCTGTGTATGTGGGACAGCAGAACTTGTGAGAAGCATAGGGTGGAGTCGAACTGGCCTCTAAGATCTGAACTCAAACCTGGTGATCCAAACATTCTACATGAACCACTTGTTGACAGAAAGAACATTATATTCCCACCTCTGCACCTAAAACTGGGAATCATGAAGCAATTTGTTAAAGCTTTGCCAACTGAAGGAGACTGTTTCAAGTACCTCATTTTGGCATTTCCTAGACTGTCATTTGAAAAGATAAAATACCTTAATATGTACGTTTGGTAGTAGATTTTTACTACTTGTACACAATTTGACTTACAGTAACAATATATAGCCTTTATATGAATAAAATAACTCTAAAAAAAATCTATTCAGGTAATGTTTTATTTTCCTTTTATGTACATTTTGCATAATTTTGGGGACAAAGGTAGGGTATCCTGTACCTTAAAAAGTTGACGTGGGGAGAGGAAAAAGATGGCGGCAGAGTAGGTAACAGTGTTGTCTGCTTGCTCCCATTGCAGAAGGACTTGGAGTTCAAACACAGGGTGGAGTGAGTGAGTACGGATTTCAGGTAGGGTGAACAGGGATGGGAGTGTGGGAGCAGCGTGAAAGAGGGCAGAAAGCTTGGACCACACTCTCCAAGCAGAGTCTCTGGGCTTCCCAGCCTGGCACCTCTTCCACACTGCCCCCAAAAGGGGCTGCTGCTGATGGGCTCATTAGCCAGGCTATGCTTGGAAACACTCCTCTGCCATAAGTTCCCTGACCAGCAAAGTCCCAGAGGGAGTCAGAGAGGTTTGGTTGAAACAGCTGGAAGTGTGGGAAGACAGAGAACAGCCCAGACTGTGAGAAACTGTGTGAACTGAGTCTTGATGGAAACCCCTTGGGCTGGCAAACCTGTGCCTGGGGGCAATCGCATCAAGGCTCCACCAAACAAAAACACAGAACTGAGCCACACAGAGGGGCCCACGTGGGAAAGTTGTGGCAAAACCCCAGATTTGGTGGGGATCCTGGGTAGGCAACACTGGACCCACACACATGAACACACGCACCAAGGCTATACCAAACAAAAATGCAGGACAGAGCCGTGGATAGGGGCCCATAGGGGAAAGCTGCGGCAGAACCCCAGACTCAGTAGGGACCCCTGGCAGGCAACTCTGTGCACGCAGGCACACAACAAGGCTCTTCCAGGCAGGGACGCAAGCTAGTGCTGCATCTTGGAGGCAACACAGAAACTTTTGGAAAAGGAGCAGAGACAGGACCCAAGGCAGGGCAGGGACTATGGGTATGCGCACTGGCTTGCCAGCAGAGTAGGTTTGCTAGCAAGTCTAAGGAGTGCTGGAGGGTGCCGCAGGACAAGTGGGGGGGACTCAGCTTATTGCAGCTCACAGTAGAGAGCTGCAGCAGGCCCACAGGTGAAAGAAAAGCAGCCTCAGAATTCAGCTAGATCTCCTTACAAACAGACAGCCAGTGACGAAGATTTGAAACCCATGAAATTCTGACCATGGGCAGATCCAGAAAAAAAAAAGACAGCGCCCAAAGGTTGTACTGGAGAAAAACTATTTCTTTAATCTCTTTCCTACCTTCTCTCCCTCTTATCTTCTTAATTTTTTTGTTTGTCTGTTTTGTTTATCCTTCCTCTTGCACTAAATATATAACATATAACAGCTATATAATTGTATAATGTAAATACTATACATTTCTACTTTCTCACTTCATTCTGCATTCTTCCCTCCCTTTTTCAACATACAATGTAAATATTACTTAGTCTCAAATAGCCTTGACCCTGCTTGCTACTATTATTGTTCTACCATCTTACCTCTCAAAATTTTTTTTTCTTTCAGTTAAAACAACTCTTATCTGTATTTCCTATACTATAATAGTCTTAACCTCTTTACATCTATATTAATACTGGCTCATTTGCTGCTGATAGTGTGATTGTAGGTAGGGGATATTTTGGAGGGTGTGGGTTTCTTGCTTGGGTTGTGTGTTTATGTTTTAACAGCATCTCCACAAAAGAACTCAAGACATAGTGGGCAGAGTGACTCTCAATCAACTAGCCAGAGGGAAGGTTCCACCAAAGAGTAACTGAAATACAACCAGACAGCTTAAAAAGATGGTATAAAGGGCATCCCAAGAGCATCAAGCTCAGGAGATCAAAGAGACTGCACCACTTAATCCCCCAGGTCTCCTATACAGAATCTCATAGCATGAAGGTAGGAAATCAAAGCAGAAAAGTCTAAGGAACTAAAACAAACAAGAAGAAGCATCCAACATGGGGAGAAACAGAAACAACCTCCCAGTGAAAGGAAAGGAGGAATTCCCCAGAAAGAGTGCTAGATGAAACAGAGGAAAGCAATATATCAGACATGAAATTCAAAAGAATGGTTATTAGGATGCTCAATAAATTTGACAAACTCAGAGAAAACTAAAATGAACTCCAGGGGAATTACAAAGAACTCCAGGGAAACTACAAAGAATTCCAGAGAAGCTACAAGGAACTTATGGAGAACTAAATCAGCATAAAAAAGGATATAGAAACTACCAATAAGAACCAGGAAGAAATGAAGAATACAATTTCTGAACTGAAGAACACAGTAGAATCAATCAAAAGCAGGCTGAACGAAGCAGAGGATTGGATCAGTGAGTTAGAGGACAATGTAGAAAAAAATTCCCAGACAATATAACAAAATGAAAAAATACTTAAAAAGAATGAATAGGGTTTAAGAGAACTGCAGGACAACATGAAATGAAATAATATCTGTATCATAGGGATACAATAAGGAGAAGAAAAGCAGCATGGGATAGGAAACCTGATTGAAAAAGTAATGACAGAAAACTTTCCTAACTTGATGAGAGAAAAAGTCATGCAAGTCCAGGAAGCACAGAGGATCTCAATGAAGATGAACCCAAAAAGGCCCACTCCAAGGCACATCATAATTAAAATGGCAACATTCAAAGACAAAGAAAGAATCCTAAGAGCAGTAAGAGAAAAACAGCAAATAACATACCAGGGAGCTCCGATAAGACTATGAACACAAACAAATGAACAAAATTGAACAAGGAACAGAATAACAGTTATCAGGGGGGAGGTGGGGAGGGAGAGAAGGTGGGTAAGTAGGGGAAGGGTTTAGTAAAGGAACTAGTATAAATAACCCATGATCATGGACAATAGGGTGGGGAATGTCTGTGGGAGAAGGGATGGGATGAGTGGAGGGGGAGCAATAGGGGAAAAATGGGACAACTGTAATAGAAAAACAATAAAATTAAATTTTAAAAAAAGGTTGACGTGATAGAGAAAAACTGCAGTCATTTTTGGATTCAGATGCTAAAAGTTAGTCAAAAACAAGTGTCATATCTAACTCAATGAAAATTATGTTCCCTGGTGTTATCTACAAACCTGGAGTGGCCCCTACTCAAGTAACTCTTTCAGAGGCTCCTCAAGCCAAATGAGGATGGGCCTCTTGTAGGCAGTCCTTCCCACAGATTTCAAGACCCTCCCAGATACAAAATAGACTTGCAATAAAATCCCTGTCACCCCAAACAGGTCCATTCATTCTCAATGATGTTTTCATACTTCTGCACAATCAATTACGTTTAAGGGAATACCATGTTTTGCTGGGGATCCTGACTGATTGGTACTCCAGCTGTTCAGTATTACCAAGATCTAGAGGTAGCTCTATGGTCTGAAAGGCAGATTTTAAAATGCTTAAATATAATATTTGAATAAAAGATTAAAAGGGCATGGGAATGAATGCTTACTGAACACTTGTTCTATGCCAGGTGCCATGTCATGCTCTTTATTTTTCCAGCAAAACAAAAAGTTGAAATTTGTGTCTCTATTTTACAGATAGGGACACTAAAACTCTTGGATGTTAAGTTATTTGCTGAAATTCACATAAAATCAGAACTCAAATTGCAGATCTGCCAATTCCCAAACCACTATCTCTTAGCATCATCAAATATGGTTTTCCAAAGGAATCCAGTTTAGTGCGCCTGAGTACCCGAGTACAAATATGTATATCTTTGCTTGTGAACAAGCACCAGTGCAAAGGCACACACATAGAAACGAAGCAGAGAGGTTGTAGTTAAGCTCTTCTAATACTCAGGCATGGTGATGATAAGTAGCTTTAACTAGGGCAGCCTTAATTTAGAACTGGGAAAAGATGGATAGTGAAACAACCCAAATTAATTGACATTTTAATTTTTTAAAAAATCAAGTCACTCTAAAGCTTCAGAAGCTGAGAATAAAATCATGGGCTTAGAGCCCTGGCTCTGTGGCTCAGTGGATTGAGCGTCAGCCTGCGAGCCAAGTGTCACTGTTTCGATTACTAGTCAGGGCACATGACTAGGTTGCACGTCAGGTCCCCAGTTGGGGGTGCGAGTGAGAGGCAACCACACAGTGATGTTTCTCTCCCTCTCTTTCTCCTTTCCTCTCTCTCTAAAAATAAATAAATAAATAAACAATAAACAAATGAATAAATAAATAAATAAAAATTATTTTTTAAAAATTCATGAGCTTAGTTCAGACCCAGAGAAGAATGCAGAGCTTCAGCCACAGAGATCCTGCATCAAACAGCATCAACTTTGGTGAGAACTATAATACATACAGGTGATTTTACATTACCTGATTGTCACAGCTTTTACTGGAATGAGCAGGTTTTGGAGTAAAGACAGGTTTGAGGGGGTGGTAATGAACAATAATAAATGGTTATTGTTTTAAACCACTGAGTTTTACTGAGGTACCAGCGAATTGATACAGACAGTAACTTTCCTTTCTATTAATAAGATGACAGAGGAAACTTAGGGCTGGCTTGTATCAAACTCTATTACCAGAAAATAAAGTAACCACTCTACTTACTTTTGAAAAACCCAAAATAAAAGATGTGCTTCTATTTAACTAACTTCATTTTGAAACATAAAACATAAAATATATTAGTGTTCTTTCCAAAAAAATTAAACAGGCATCACAATATGAAATTGGAAGTTTCAAATGAAGCATCAAAGAACATGTATGAATGACCCATGGACATAGACAACGGTGTGGGGATTGACTGTGGGAATGGAGGTTGGGCCAGGCAGAGAAGAGCAAAGGGGAAAAATTGGGACAACTGTAATGGAATAATAATAAAAAAGATGTAATAAGTAGAGATCCAATATGGCGGAGGAGTAAATGGAAGCTACACTAACCTCCTCCCAGGACCAGTCTGGACTTACAACTTAATTGTGCAGAAATGATCTGGAATAACCAACTGAATACTAGCTGGAGAGAAGTCCTGTAACCATGGAGAGACAGAAAAGGCTGCTTCATCACAACGTGAAAGGTAGGAAGTGCGGTACTCGAAGGGCTGGCTGGGCTCCCACGGGTGGCAGCTAAAAAGACTGAGAAACAGCTCAGCAGCCAGGAGTTCCCCCTGAGAAGGGCACGGTCTAAACCCGCAGCTGGACTTTCCAGCCTACAGCAACAGAGCAGAAAGTAAAATAGTACCCAGCTGTGAAAAGCGAAAAACCACAGGGTTTCTTGCTAGTCAGAGAGAAACAGCTGCAAAAAAAGAGCTCTTAAGTGGATCACGTATGAAAATATTTTGGCATCCACTTACCCTGGACTCAAACAGAGGGAGGGCAGAGAGAACTAGAGACACTTGGGGAGAATTTGGGGCGGTGACTTTGAGGGGAGAACTGAGGGAGCAGCCGACTGTTTTCCATAGTGGCTGCCCCAGTCTGCATTCCTACCAACAGTGAACTAGGGTTCCTGTTTCTCCACCTCTTTGCCAGCACTTGTTGTTTGTTGATTTGTTGATGATGGCCATTCTGACTGGTGTAAAGTGGTATCTCATTGTGGTTTTTATTTACATCTCTCTGATGGCTAGTGATGTTGAGCATTCTTTCATATGCTTATGGATCCTCTGTATATCCTCCTTGGAGAAGTGTTTGTTCAGGTCCTTTGCCCATTTTTTTAAATGAGCTGTCTGTCTTCTTGGTATTGAGACATGTAAGTTCTTCATATATTTTGGAGATCAAGCTCTTGTCTGAGGTATTACTGACAAATATGTTTTCCTATATGGTTGGTTCCCTTTTTATCTTGCTGATGTTTTTTTTTGCTAAGCAGAAACTCTTTAGTTTGATGTAGTCCCATTTGTTAATTCCTTTCTTTATTTCCCTTACCTTAGGAGATGTATCAGTGAAAATATTGTTACATGGGATATCTGAAATTTTCCTGCCTATGTTTTCCTCTAGGACTTTCATGGTGTCACATTTAAGCCTTTGATCCATCTTGAGTTTATTCTGGTGTGTGGTGTAAGTTGGTGGTCTAGTTTAATTTTTTTTGCATGTCCCTGTCCAGTTCTCCCTGAACCATTTGTTGAAGAGGCTCTTTCACTCCATTTTATGTTTCTTCCCCCTTTGTCAAATATTAGTTGACCATATAGACCTGGGTTTATTTCTGGGCTCTCTATTCTGTTCCATTGATATCTATGCCTGTCCTTATGCCAGTATCAGGCTGTTTTAATTACAGTGGCTTTGTAGTATAGTTTGATGTCAGGTATTGTGATTCCTCCTATTGGGTTCTTCTGTCTCAAGATTGCTGTGGCTATTTGGGGTCTTTTTTGGTTCCATATAAATTTTTGAAGTATTTGTTCTAAGTCGGTGAAATATGTCACTCACTGGTATTTTAGTAGGCATTGCGTTGAATCTGGAAATTCCTTTAGGTAGTATGGCAATTTTGATGATGTTGATTCTTCCCATCCATGAACATGGTATATGCTTCCATTTATTTGTATCTCCCTTAATTTCTTTCTTCAGTGTTATATAGTTTTCCAAGTACAGGTCTTTTATCTCTTTGGTTAAGTTTATTCCTAGGTACTTTATTTTTCTTGTTGCTATAGTAAATGGGATATCTTTCTAGTTTCTATCTCTGATATTTTATTTTTGGTGTAAAGGAATGCCTTTGATTTCTTAATATTGACTTTGTACCCTGCTAAATTAGCCAGATTTACTTACTAGGTTCAGTAGTTTTTTTGTTTGAGCCTATAGGGTTTTCCATATATCCTTACATGTCATTTGCAAATAGTGAGTTTCACTCTTTTTCAATGGATGCCTTATATTTTTTTCTTGACTGATTACTGTGGCTAGAAATTCCAAGACTATGTTGAATAGGAGTAGAAAGAGTGGACATCCTTGTCTTGTTCCTGATCTCGGGGGAAAGCTTTCAGTCATTGTCCATTGAGTATGATGTTGGCTTCGGTTTCTTGTATATGGCCTTTATTATGTTGAGGTATGCTGCCACTATTTCCATTTTGCTGAGAGTTTTCATCATAAATGGGTGTTGTACTTTATCATATGCCTTTTCAGCATCTATTGATATGATCATGTAGTTTTGTCTTTCATTTTGTTTATGTGCTGCATTACATTTATTGATTTGTGAATATTTACCCATCCTTGCATCCCTGTGATGAATCCCTCTTGATTATGGTATATGATCTTTTTAAGGTGTTGCTGGATCCTGTTTGCCAATATTTTGCTGAGGATTTTAGCATCTATGTTCATTGGTGATATTGGCCTGTAATTTTCTTTCTTTGTTGTGTCTTGACCTGGTTTTGGAATTAGGGTAATACTGGCTTCATAGACCGAGTTTGGGAGTCTTCCCTCTTCTTGGATTTTTAGAATAGTTTGAGAAGGGTAGGTGTTAGTTCTTCCCTAAATGTTTTGTAATATTCACCTGTGAAGCCATGCGGTCCAGGACTTTTGTGTGCCAGTAGTTTTTTGATTACTGCTACAATTTCACTAGTTGTTATTGGTCTGTACATGCTTTCTGCTTCATCTTGATTCAGTCTGGAAGATTATATGTTTCTAGAAATTTGTGCATTTCATTTAGGTTGTCAAATTTCTTGCCATACAGTTGTTTGTAGTAATTTCTTACAATCCTTTGTATTTTTGTGCTATTGGATGTGATTTCTCCTCTTTCATTTCCAATTTTGTTTATTTGGGTCCTCTCTCTCTTTTTCTTGATGAGCCTGGCTAGAGGCTTGTCGATTTTGTTTATCTTTTCAAAGAACCAGCTCCTACTCTAGTTGATCTTTTGAATTGTTTGTTTAGTCTCTATATCATTTAATTCTGCTCTGATGTTGATGATTTCCTTTCTTCTTTTTGCCCTAGGCTTTGTTTGTTGTTGTTGTTCTAGTTCTTGTAGCTGTAGTGTTATATTTTTTATTTGGGATTCTTCTATCCTTTTTAGGTGTGCCTGTATAGCTATGAACTTTCCTCTTAGGATTATTTTTGCTGTATACCATAGGTTTTGGGTTGTTGTGTGTTCATTATCATTAGTTTCCAGAAACTTCTCGATTTCTTTCTTGCTGTTATTCTTAACCCATTCATTATTTAATATCATGTTATCCATTCTCCATGAGTATGAATGTCTTTGAGTTTTTTCCTTGAGGTTGATTTCTAGTTTCAGGCCATTGTGATCTGAGAAGATGCTTGATATAATTTCAATTTTCTTGAATTTGTTGATGCTTTTTTGTGTCTTACCATGTGGTCTATTTTTGAAAATATTCCATGTACACTTGAAAAGAACGTTTATTTTGCTTCTTTGGGGTGAAAAGTTCTATATATACCAATTAAGTCCATTTTGTCTAGAGTGTTGTTCAATGCCTGTATATTGCTGGTGCTTTTTTGCTTCGAAGATCTGTCCATTGTTGACAACAGGGTGTTAAAGTCGCCTACTATGAGTGTGTTTCTGTTGATATCCTTCTTTTAGTCTTCCAAGATTTTCCTTATATATTTGGGTGCTCCCATGTTGGGTGCATATATGTTTACCAAAGTTATATCTTCTTGATGGATTGCTCCTTTAAGTATTATAAAATATTATTCTTTGTCTTTTTTTATGTCCTTACTGTGAAATCTGTTTGTCTGATATAAGTATTGCTACCCCAGCTTTTTTTTCATGTCCATTTGCTTGGAATACTTTTTTTAACCCTTCACTTTCAGTCTGTGTAAATCTTTTGTTTCGGGGTGTGTCTCTTGTAGACAGCATATATGTGGGACATGTTTTCATATCCATTCTGCTACCCTGTGTCTTTTGATTGGAATATTTAATCCATTTACATCTAAGATCATTATTGAGAGGTATTTATTCATTTCCCTTTGTACCTCTGTTCCTCTCCTCTTTTTTTCTTCTTTTTCTTACAGCATTCCCTTTAGCATCTTTTGCAATGCTGGCTCAGTGGAGATGTATTCTTTTAATCTTTCTTTGTCTGGGAAACTCCTTATTTCACCTTCCATTTTGAAAGAGAGCCTTCCTGGGTAGAGTAGTCTTGGTTGTAGGCCTTTGATTTTTATTGTTTGAAATATTTTTTCCATTCCCTTCTTGCTTATAGTGTTTCTGTTGAGAAATCAGTTGATAGTCTTATTGGAGCTCCCTTGTATGTTATTTGCTGTTTTTCTCTTGCTGTTTCTAGGATTTTCTCATTCTCTGTGAATATGGCCATTTTAATTATGATGTGCCTTGGACTGGGCCTTTTTGGGTTCATCTTCATTGGGACCCTCTCTCTGTGCTTCCTGACTTGCATGACTTTTTCTCTCATCAAGTTAGAAAAATTTTCTGTCATTACTTTTTCAATCACGTTTTCTAGTCCATGCTCCTCTTCTTCTCCTTTTATCCCTATGATATGGATATTGTTTATTTTGTTGTTGTTGTTTTGTTTTTATGTTGTCCTGCAGTTCTCTTAAACGCTCTTCATTCTTTTTCAGTATTTTTTCATTCTGTTATATTTTGGGGGAATTTTTTTCTATGTTGTCCTCTAACTCACTGATCCAATCCTCTGCTTCTTTTAGCCTGCTTTTGATTGATTCTACTGTGTTCTTCAGTTCAGAAATTGCATTCTTCATTTCTTCCTGGTGCTTATTGATAGTTTATATGTCCTTTTTATGCTGATGTAGTTCTCAGAAAGTTCCTTTTAGCTTCCCTGGTGTTTTTTGTAGTTCTTCTGGAGTTCGTTGTAGTTTTCTTTTCGTTTGTTGACTTCATTGAGCTTCCTCATTACTATTGTTTTGAATTCCACATCTGATAGTTTGTTTGCTTCTATTTCATCTATCCCTCCTTCTGAGAATTCCTCCTTTCCTTCTGGTGGGGTCTTGTTTCTGTTTGGTAGCATGTTATTCTGCCTCCCCATTTTGGGTACTGATTTTTTTTCTGCTTCTTAGATTTATCTGCTTTTATTTTCTGCCTTTGTGGTGTGCCCTTCCTGTATACAGCTGTTGAGCTGCTGCCTCCAGCTGATGCCACTTGAAGGGGAGCAGTCTGCTTAAGTGATTTCTCCTGTAGCACTGGGGATGATTCTGTACTGGGACCTAGTCAGCTGCTCTCCCCAACTCTTTCTTGAGATTCAGTGCTCACAACTTACTACAGAGTGCCTCTAGTTCACTTCACCCTCCTTTAGCCTCAGCCATGGGTGAGTGTTCTCCCTTGCACAGTCCAGGGGTGGGTTGACCTGTTGCACACTGGCGCAGGCGGGTACAAGGCTCTTCTGTGCATTGACATGGGGCCAACAGTGGGGAGAACTGGTTGCTTCTCTGTTCAGGTGGATGGGGAGGCCTCTGCGCCTGGCAGGCAGCTTTGTTGCGCGCCTGTTGGGGCAGGCTGGGGGCGCCTGGTCATGCTGGCAGGCGGGTGTATGTGACACCTGTTAGGGAGGACCAGGGGTGCCTGGGCGTGCCGGCAGGCAAGTTGGTTGTGTGCCTGGGCAGGCGGACCAGGGCACTTCTGTGTGCCCATTCACGAGACCTAGGGGGAAGGTTGGGGAGTGGGCGAGTGCACTTCTGTGCCTGTGTTCCTCAAGAATCTCGCCCCACCCCTAGCCTCTCCTCTGCTCTCCGCAAAAAACAATCAAGAGAGAAAAAGAAAAAAGAAAAACACATTCATACACACACAACAGTATGCTGTTCCTTGCCTCTCAGGGCCAGCTGCTACCTGTCCCACTCCTGGCTCTGCCAGTGGGCAGAGCCTCGCTCTCCTCCTGACTCCTCTCTGGGGAAACCTAGGGTCACTAAAAAATATTTTCCCACTGCCAGCCGCAGCTCGGGGAGCCAAGAAATCCTGTTTCGTCCCTTTCTTCTCTGCTATAATCACCAGACAGGTGGCTCCCTGGTCTTCTCTGATCCAGCAGCCCCAAGGCTCAACTCCTGCCAGTATCCAGTTGTTAACTGAGATGTTCTGTCCACAATTAACCTAAACTACTGACAGGTCTTGGGAGCCAGAAAGTGCAGCCTCCCCTCACTCCTCTGCCATCTTCTTTTTCATTCGCCATTATTTTATATCTGGATTATACCCTTGATGATGCTGACTGCAAGGAGGGTGGGACAAGGGTCTTTTAGTGTGTTGTGTTGTTGGGCTCTGAAGATTGCATTTGCTTATTTCTGGCTTACCTTGGTCAAGGAAGGAGTAGAGGCTGCTTTCAGTGAATCAAGCTGTTCTGCTGAACAGTGTGTATTCTTTTGACAGGACACTCTGCTGCTTTTTTAAACTCAATAAAAAAAAAAGTCAGTAGCAAAACAGTTATTGACTTGTGTGAAAATGATTCAAGATGGTATTTAAACAAGATGAGAAGGGGGTTGGGCTGAGCCTGATTAGGCTGCAGGTGGTCGCTGGCAACAGGCTTCCACCTGTGTGTGTTTTGGGTGTAGGCCACAGAAGCAGCACTGGCAGTGTTCACCCTCCTCCTTCACTGCCAAAGAGGAGGGCCCCTTCCCTGCTGGCCCCTTTGGTTTGCTGCCTTTGTTTCACCAAACAAGTTTTTTGACCAACTAAAATCTTGTAGGGTCCTGAAAAGCAATTCTGCCTTTTCAAATAAACAAAGGCAGAGAACGAATGGGAGGGAAAGTTTCAATATATCTTAGGCATCATTTCCTCCTGCTGTGACACTAAGTTTACGTGGATAAAAACAACCTCTTAGATTTACATTTTGATTCTGTTACTGCTTTCATGTGTGTGGGGCTGTCCCACTTCAGATGAAATTTATCCACTTCTTTAAATATTTAGTAGTCTAGCGTGGATGTTAATGAAAGTCTGGCAGTGCTATTTTGAGAATTGCAACAATGATAGTAATTTTCAGTGTCATATTCCTGCTTTGCAAAGGGAGAGAAGGATGGGAGGAGGAGGTAAAAATGGCTTCAGTTCTAATAGAGTCTGCCATCCGCTGGGCTGTGCCAGACAGATGGGTCATGAATACTGTCTAGACGCTCTCTGCCTGAGCAAAGCCATGGTCTCTAAGGACACGAAATGAGACACCAGGCTTAAGGAACTGGGGAAAGTCAGGGCAGACTCTCTTATAATCAGATAGAAATCAATGCCAATCTACTTCCTAGGGAAGGCCAAAGGGAGGGCAGGTTAGATTCCAAGGGGTTGTTAAGAGAAAATACCCTCTGTTACTAATCAATTTTAGTGCAAACTTGACTAATATTAGGCATTAGGGAGAATGTAAAAGGAGAGTTGTAGTATGGTAACACTATTGATTTAAACTGCACCCCACCACAATGTGGAATGATTTAATTCAAACATGGTCCTTGAAAGGCCAGAGAAGAGCAGGAAAGAAGGACATCTTCTTGTGTCATTAAAACAAGAACACAGACTATCGGGTGACATGCATTAATTGAGTGTATTGATGAGCTTGGTACTACTCTAGTCAAGATTGTCTGTCCTGAGTGTTCATTTTCTTGGGTTTAGCCTCTTAATTAGCAAGGATTTTAGAGACTCATCTGGCTTGCTTTCATATCTGATAAATCTCTGAGAACTCCCCAAAGTAGGATCTCATCACAAGCAGCTCTGCTAATGATGGTATAGGAAATGAGGTAAAAATCTCACAAGTACCCTGCTTGGCTGTACTGGAGGGTGTGGACACTTATGATGGTTGTTTTACTCAGCATTTCCTTGGTGCCAGGAATGGGGCTTACCTGACATAAGTAATGAATTTCTACATATCAAAACTCACAGTCTAAATGTGGTGGAGGGAGGGGAAGGAGATTTTACCATTAGGATGA
Source organism: Furipterus horrens (assembly GCF_987537825.1). Taxonomy (NCBI): domain Eukaryota; kingdom Metazoa; phylum Chordata; class Mammalia; order Chiroptera; family Furipteridae; genus Furipterus; species Furipterus horrens. The sequence goes on along the minus strand of NW_028327178.1, from coordinate 55,917,672 downwards.
AATTATGGGGGAGGGCAAGAAGAGCATGACAGCTTAGTTGGGAGGAGCCTCATTATTAGGCTTGATATCAATAGTAATATATTTGCCTTAGAAAAATTACCCAAAGGGTCTACAGTAAAGCTTGGAAGGGACAATCTTTGAGAAATCACAAAAATAAAACTGAAATTCAACTGTCATATGATGTACCTGTACTGCAGAGGTAGGGTGACCCCCTAAGGGTCAGGCCTCTGAATTAACCATCCGGACACATAGCTCTTTTAGCCATGTCCCAGTGAAGACACAAGGATAGGTTTTTAATTTGGGGGAAAAAAACCCTCCAGCAACCTAAACTTAGCAATAATCATTTTTTGATTTCTTCATTCATTCTTGTTATATTCTAAGAGCTAACAGCAGAGGGAAAAGTGGGTGATTTCTACTTTTTCCATTCCAGAAAGAAAATGGAAATCAAAGACGAAAAATATTCTTATAGTACATACTTCTTGGAGAGAAAAGAAAGAGAACTTGTGTTGAAGAGCTGCAGCCATAGTAGTGAGCAAGTCTGTCCTTCCTCTAAAACAGTTCTCAGGAATATCACCGAGGTCATCCAGAAGATAGTGTCTTCCAGAAAGGCATCTTCTTTCCCTAAAACTCTTCTGCTGCCCCCATCAGAATCTTACACTTGGGGCATAAACTCTCTCACCCTTTGGATAACCTGTAAGGAGCATCCATTTTTGACAACAAAGTGTGATGTGTAGACCTGATATCCAAATTCACTGACAGTCTCTGGTGTTTGGAAGGCAAGTCACAGCACTTGGCAGAACCCTAATAATACCTTTTGCTTCTGTTGCTGAAGAACAAAACATGCATCTGCCTATTTCAAAGACTCCAAAGGTTTCATGGGGTGACTTGTGGTGAGCCTTGGCTAGGAAAATATAATATTGTTCCTATTCTTTGAGAAAAGGCACCTGCCCTCACATTGGCACACATCTGTTCTGGAAGGAGTAACTGGGCATTTTGCTGTTTTATTTTTATCTCTGTCTTTAGTGAGTATTCTGGGCTTCCATTATTCACTTGATTCTAAAAATTGGGAGAAAAAGACGCTGGAGATAAACTTCTGACCCTTTTCTCCTTAGATCTCTGAGGGAAGGCCCAGGTATTGTTTCTGGTAAGGTGCAGCAGTAAGGCGTGCTCGTATTGGCAGCCTCTTGAAGCTCGGTGGTGGTTTTCCATGTCGTGGGGTGGGTGGGGGCAGTGGGTGGCTGAACCAGGCAAAGACAACTATTTGTCTTCTATAATTTTATTTAGGTCTATGTCTATAACTTGACATAATTTTCCACAGAGGGTAACCAAGAAAATGCACCCCTCAGAGAGCTCCCCTTCCTATTAAGTATGCTTAGAAAATAGAAATGTTGAGTGTGTCTTTTCCATGGGGAGGGAGCTAGGCATGAAACCAAGTTTTTAAAATGCCAATCTGACCTTAAAAAGTGGAAAGTGTTCATGCTCTCAGGGCTACCAGGGCATCCTGCTAACCCCTCACAAAGCCATCGAGGGCCAGTGGCCACTGCTTCCTCATGATCTTGTAGTTCAACTATTCTCATGTTGGGACATATAAATCTGGAAATTATGGGAACTGATAGCCGATGCAATTAGCTTTTTCCAAAAAACAAAAAACAAACAAACAAACAAAAAAAACAAAAAAACAAGATACCAGGACTGATTAATTTTCAAAAGCAGTTGAAAGAGAATGAGGTTGGAGAGTGCTCTAGAGAAAACATATTTGGAGTAGTTACTTGCAGAAAATATCTTAAATAGTAGGAACATATCCCGCTGGTGGGCATATTCATGGAGGGTATTTTTATGAATGTTGAATGTATGAGAGGCACAGGGCTGGGTAATGTGGTAGGTGAGAGCATACAGGGGTGATGGGGTGGAGCAGAGTGTACAGGGGTGATTCTGGTTGTACAGAGGACACAGGGGGTAAAGGGATAGGTGCTGAGTGTACAGGTGAAATGGGGATAGGTGCTGAGTGTAGAGGGAGGATGAGGTGGGTGCAATGTTTATAGGATGTGGTCTCTGCTCTCCAGCTTTTTACATCTGGTGCTAAAACTGCACTTCAGAAGATCCGTAAAGGTTTGGGATAGTTTCTCCAGTTCCAGTTTGTGGGACAGCAGGGAAAACTTTGATCTTGATGCTTAAGGTAGACCTCATCTTGGGGGGGGGGGGGGCGGTTCTAGGGATCTCTTACTTTCCTGAGCAGCTTGACAGGAGGAGCTGGGAACACATTAGGGAAATGGAAATATCATGATATTGTCATGATAAGCCAGCTTGCTTGGAGGTAAGGGCTGAATTTGAGAAGTATTACTAGAAAGGTAGTTTGGGGCCAGGTTCTATAAAGCCAGGAATGTCAGACCAAATAGTTTTTATTCTCGGTCTGAAGTAAGTCATTGAAGGTTTTTGAGTAGGAAAGTGAGGATATGATACAATGCATGAAGATCCTGAGAGATCACCTAGCTTTGTACTGCACTTTATAGACAAAGGAACTTAAACCCAGAGAGTGTAAACTTTTTTGCGGTCACAGAATAGTGATTGGCAGAGATCCTGATATGAATAAATGCTTGCTATCAGTTAGGCCAGTTTTCTCTACATTGTATAATGTCCTCATACTAACTTGTTGGGTAAAGCAGTTATAGGAAAAGAGTAAGAGTAAAGAGGGAGTCACTTGGAAGGACCCTCCTCCACAAAATAGTTGCCATTGAGGTGAAGTTGGTGTGCACCCCATGAAGGCAGAGACAACTGGGAAGGTTTTCAGAGGGAGCAAGCCCCCAGTACATTTTTCACTGGTGGTGACAGTTTTTGAAGACAGTCATATTGTTATGATAATTGATAAGATTATGTAAAAAAAGAATTCGGAGGAATCAATGTGTAAGCCATATCAGGAAATGGATAGATAGGTAGTCTGAGTGTGCCCAGCTTGGAGGTGTGTCCCAGTTTAGGGTATCTCCCAATATGGGTCCCGCTGTGGCTCTGCTGTAATCTCAGGGCCAAGTGCAGCACCTGGCAGTGCTCAGAGGCTGTCAGTGTTAATGGAAGGAGGAAGGAAGGGAGAAAGGAAGGGACTGAGGTTATTTCAGGGCACAGGATGTTTGGGAGGCGCCAGTGGGTGATTCAAGAGGAGGAGGAGGAAAAACCTGTGAGCAAGTTTCTGAAGTGGATGGGATCCAGCAGAGAGAAGGGGAGGAAACTCCTCCTGGGAGATTTGGGCAGAACGCTGGCACTGAGGTGGAGAAGGAGGAGGAAAGATTACCTAGGGGCAGATCTTTCCAGGAAAGGGTAGTTGGGGTCTTCTGCCACCAATCAGCTTTGGACTTGGGAGTTGAAAAAATACTAATGTAGGAAAAACCACAGTCATAACAGTCAACATCTTGGTTGTACTTTACATATATATAATAAAAATTTCTTTTAATTTAAAAAATGTAGCTATATTGAAGTATAATTAACAAAACAGTAAGATATTTAAAGTGTATATCATGGAGATTTAATATTTGTATCCATTGTGAAAGAATTTTCCCATCTATTTAATTAACACATTCATCGCCTCATGTTTATTTTTTTTTTGTTAGAATATTTAAGTTCTATACTCCTAGCAAATTTCTTCTATGCAATACAGTCTTATCAATTATTGTCACCCTGTTGTACATTAGATCCTCAGACCTTATTCATCTTATAGCTGAAAGTCTGTACCCTTTTACAAATTCCTCCCCATTCCCGTTTCCCCATCCTTTGTCATGAGATTTTCTTGTGTGTAAATGTAGCATTTGAATAACAGCAGAATGGTAATTGAAGATAGATTTAGGATGCAGCTCCTTCCCTTGTTGAAAACAAATGATTACTTGCTTTGCTTTGCTGATTGTACATTTGTGGTATAGGTTCACGTGCATGCATTATGGGGATCAGGAAAACTGAATTGTTGGGGTGTTATATAGAAACTTTGGGTGTAATGTTCAGCAGGGGTAGGACCCTTAATAATATTTTTCATGGGGTCCCAGTACTGAAACTTGCATGGGTGACAATAGACTTTTGCATTACTTGTGTGTCACAGGAATGATTTAAAATACAAATCTGCTGGTCTGCTACTCTGCAATGACCTTGGTTTGTTAGCACCTTGGGCCTGGGTTTTCTTGGCCTGCTGGCAAGGACAGCAGTTTTGGTCCCCAGAGTCCCTTGTGACTCAAAAAAAAAAAAAAAAAAAAAAAATCATCTGAATCAGTGACTTTACTTCTGTTATTAACTTTAATAAGATAAATATTGGATACAACATTTATCCAACAAAGATGTTTCTTTATAAACCATGTCATTCTTTTCAGGTTTTTGAGAGAGGTCTTCATCAGGGCAGAAAATGCCTGCCAGTAGAAAATTAGAACCTCCTCAGAGTGACTGGCTCATCGATTTGTTACAAAGTACCAGGTTCTCAACTTGCCTTTCCCACTGTTACCCTTGCTCCTTACCTTTCAACCTGCATCCCCAATATTGCCGTGTAATCTGTTTATTGGTGACAATAATGATGCAGTGTGTGAATCCAGAGTCTGGCACATAGTATCACCTTGACAGAAATAGAAAGCTGTGATCGCAGCCTTAAAATATGCTAACAAGCTGCAGAAGCTAATGGGTGCTGATTTTACACTGCAGATGTTCATTCTCCCACTGCTGCTGATTGCCAGGACGATGCTCATATCTCAGTGTTTGGTGGTTGTTTTTGTTTATTGCAGCATTATTCTCCTAAAGGGACCATCCATCTCCTTTAAAAGGTGTGCTGCCTTTCTGGGCCTACAATGAGAGAGGAAACCCCCTTGATGGTATGACTGTTAGATGGAGTGAACTAAAGAGCAGAGTATACAGGAGAGAACTATTAATTAGAATGGTAAGATATGACTGTTTGGTTAAAATAAATTAGATTTTATCCTGTTGTGGTTAGTGTTTATCTATGTGGAGTTTCTGAGCTCTAAAAAGAGGTTTAAAATGTGTTATATAAATGCATAAGAGAATTCCAGTGTACCAAATTTAAAGGGAGGTTTAAGTGCATTACATTAAAATTCAAATATATATAGAATTTTGAATTTCCGGCTTATACTTTTGTTTTGCTTCCTAGCTCATGTTAACAAATCTTTGCTTTTATTAATACCTAGGTGCACCCTTGCACCCTAACTTAGCTCCAACTTCTCCTTATTGGTTTACTTTCACTTTGTAGAAGTCAATTGGGTGAAAAACATACTCAAGAGTGAGTAGACAAGACAGCCAAAGGCTATCATCTATTGTACAAGGCTGGTGGTATTTGTCCACACTGAAGAATGGCTGTCTCTGTAGGGAGGGTGGCAGGAGGAAATGCCTGGCCACATTGGGAGTTCACCTAAGCTGCAGGTTCAAGCAACTGACAGAGGTGAGGTGAGCAGGGTACTAAACCCCAGAGCAATCAGGGCTCAGGCAGACACACAGCAGATCTCATTCAGAAGGTTCTGGGGAGCAGGGAAGCACTGAGCTCCTATACAAAAGCTGTTATATTGGATACTTTGTGTAGCCTTGAAGAGTGTACAATCCTAAGCCCATAGATATAGATCATGGTCATTTCTACATTCATCTATTTAAATATTCTACATGATATATACTTCTCTGCGTCCCCAAAGGAAGAACAGGAGATGGAACCTAGTAGGTATTCAATCAGTATTTGTTGAATGGATTCATATGCACCAGTCACGGTGCTGGGCAATCCAAATCGTCTAAGACTTGGTGGTCCTTATCTACAAAAAGGGTGTAAAGACAGATGCTGGGAGAGGCCAGGAGAAGCTTGGCAGCTTGGCAGATGACCAGGCATGCTGAAGCTCATCCTGGTTAACAGGATCAGAGTTTCCCCAGGCTCTGCAGGGAGGACATTCTACTCAGTGGGCGCTTAGGCAGGTAACTTGTGGTCTTTGAGATTTTCAAGGGCCTACAGAAATATTGGAAACCTGAAAAAAATGGTACATCCTCCATGAGAGAAAAACTGCAAAAATTAAAATGAACACATAATTAACTGTCAACAGAATATAATACCACGTCATCTAGTCAACTACAATTCATTGCCTCATATGGGATGTGGGTGCACTTTATTGGTTTAGGGTGCATCTGTGAGGTCTATTCAGGCCAAATTTGAAATATATTTTAAAACTAAAATTGAAATTTAAAAACGCTAAAGAAGCCATAAAAACATTAAAAAAAACCATTATGTATAACCTACATATTTTACCCAACAATGAATTTTTTACTGTCAGTTGATGAAACAAAACAGAGAACCAACTGAAAAGTTCTTAGTTGTAATCCAGGGTAGAAGAGTGGCTGAAGCAATAGAGAATGTGCTTACTATACACTTAATGATGGAAGAAATGGCTAGATTCAATAGCAGAAGCTTTGAGGATAGCCATTAATCTAAGGCAGAAAGCCTATTTGTGAGTGTTGATGGCTAAGGGTAGTTATAAATAGGGACTCTTAAAAAGAAATGGGAGAATGCCTTGATAAATAGACGTAAAGCAGTTTTAGTTGTTTTCTGTTGTAATATCTAAATGAATAGACCACTCATGTTATGTACTTGAGTCATATAATTTTTTGTGTTCAATTAATGGAATGTAAAAGAAGTCATAGCATGAATGCAGACAGGATGAAGAATGTAGCTAAGTAAGCACAGACATGGATGATACATTCCCCACACCCTCCAAGGCCCTGGAAGCCTGTGGTGAGAAGAGGCTGGAAGCTGCAGTGCCACCTGCAGAATGTAGAGAAATACCAGGAGCTTCTCAGCATTATCCCAAAGCCTAGACATCCCTCTGAGAGTGTGTCCTCCTCATGGTCCCATGTATCCTCACATTTCATGGAGGAGTTGGGCTCGGGTACTTCATGCACATGTTTAAGATAGGAGAAATAAGAGCAGTTACCAAGATGCAACCTCCCTGTGACTGGGGCAGAGCAAGCATCCACCCTTTCTCTGTTGCTCACAGCTCCCAGTAAGCTGCCTAGGAGCTTTACTACCCATCTCCCCTTCATTGTGTTCACACCCGTACTGGGCAGAGGTCTAGGAGGTGTGTTGACACAGGGCACCCCTGAAAATGTGAACAGAGTAGTAAACATTTATTGAAAGGAGTCTGCTGTGTGATGGAAAGATGAATAAAAGTGAGGGTCCTTGCTCTAATGGAAGTTACAGTCAGGCTCAGGCTGTAAGATGCAAAGGGAGGCCATGGTAAGTGTGCAACCCCTTGTGGACTGCCCCTAACCCCTCATTTGGGCATTTTGGTGCTTCCCCTCAGTTTCATCTGCACGGGAAAATTTGCCCTGGACCTAGAACCCAACCTGCCAGCCTTGCCTAGGCATGCATCAGGATAATCTTCATGAGGCAGACCCTCTTGCCACATGAAACAGGAGAAGGCACCCCTTAACCTTGGGAACAGAGTAGTAGGTGAATTGCTAAGGGGGACTTTGAAAGAGAAATGGCTCCCAATAGTCTCATGAATGGCACCCTGTCAACCTATGTATTGGGTTGGCCAAAAAGATGGCTCTAGTAGTGCTTCATTGTCTTTAACTTTATTCAAGACAATTCTGTTAGATTATATTGTGACAGCTGTCATATCAGTGTGCATTTAAAAAAAACTTATCAAAATTGGTAAATTTTTGTGCAGCCATTTTAATATTGAAGGTGGAAGAAAATATACAACATTTTTGGCAAACTATGCTTTATTATTTCAAGAAAGGTTAAAAAGCAACTGAAATGCAAAAAAAGAAAGATTTGTGCAGTGTATGGAGAAGGTACTGTGACTGATCGAATGTGTCAAAAGTAGTTCGAGAAGTTTCATGCTGGAGACTTCTTGCTGGATGATGCTCCACAGTCAGGTAGACCAGTTGAAGTTGATAGTGATCAAATTGAAACATTAATTGAGAAAAACCAACATTATACCACATGGGAGATAGCAGCATATTCAAAATACCCAAATCAATAAAATTATTGGTGAAAATAAAAAATGTGTCTTTTATTCTATGGGAAAAACCATATGGACTTTTTGACCAACCCAATATATGTACCAGGAGCATATTCTGGAACATCTCCCTTTCCATTGTAGCTATTATGTCCCACCTGAAGTCAAAGTCACTAACATATAGTTGGGGAAACTATATAAAGTGCTTTGCTGTGTAGTGGAAAACTCATTATAGATTCTAACTAAAACCACAGTCACCCCTTTTTAGGCTTCTCTTAATACATCATTATAGTAATTTTGGAAGGATATTTTTCTAGAATGTTTTTCTGCTTCCTACCTTCCCACACAAGAGTTAAGCTTTGAAACTTCATCTTTTTTCCCCTTCCCTCCCTCTGCCTTACCTTCTTCTTTTCCTGCTTTTTTTCTCCTTTAACTGGATAATGATATTTTCCTTCTGTACTTTGTGTTGTTTCAAATGAAATGTGGAATAAAGGTTTCAGCAAAGGTGTTAGGGCATAGGGAATGAAAGTGTATCTCAGGGGCAAAGATTATCCAGAGGGCATGCAGCCCTGTGACCATGGCTCCCTAACAAACCAGAAGAGGAAGTTTGCATTGGGGGTCTGCTGCACCCTGCCTGCCTGTGTGGGCTGTGGCCTTTGTCTTTTTGGATCTTTACTGACACTTTGGGAAGCTGCCACACAAGTCGATAAAGACTTTGAGATGTGAGGCGTGATCTGAAATGAACATGGGCACGAAGTGCAGAGTGATGAAAGGTTGTGTGTATGTGTGTGTGTGTGTGTGTGTGTGTGTGTGTGGTGGCTATACATGTAGTTTACATTTGTGCTTATTTTTTGTTTTATTATTTATTTTTTCTTGATTTAATTGGGATGACATTGGTTAATAAAATTATATAGGTTTCATGTGTACAATTCTATAATACATCATCTATATATTGTGTGTTCACTGCCACAAGTTAAGTCTCCTTTCATCATCATTTGTTCCCTCTATACCCTCTTCTACCTCCTCCTATCCCATTTTCCCCTGGTAATCACCATACAGTTGTCTGTGTCCATGAGGTTGGTTTTTTTTGTTTTTTACATTTGTGTTTATTTTAAAATATCATCCTGACTTTTTAAATTGCAAGATTTAAAGAAAGATCCCTGAGAATCCTGAGATGGCTTTTTCAGTGGCCAGGCCTCACTTATAACACTATAGCTGAATGTAGCTCTATGCATATATCATTTTGAGCAGAAGTTCCACCTTGAGTAATTCTTCTTGGCTACTATTTACTCTTTATGAATGAGAGAGGACCAATCTGGTTTTTCCATTTTTTCTTAAACACTCAAATCCAGTAACATTATATAAAATACCTAATCATTATTCTTGCTCTCAATAAGAAAGGAAAAATGAAATTGCCCTCTTGCTACAATGGGAAATCACCTATTACAGGATGTGCATTGTGGACTCATTCCTACAGGAGTTAATAGGTACACAAGAAAGTGAATAAAGGAATGAGGCATGAGGATTTCACCTCAACCCCTCTCTGTATTTTTGTTTTCCCTTTCTCTAGTCCTCTACCTCCTACATGGTGTGGAATCTATTCTTGGCAGTTCCATTTCCCTTTTTATTGAATGTATTGAGGTGACACTGATTAACAAAATTGTACAGGTTTCAGGTGCACAATTCCACAACACATAATCTGTACACAGTATTGTGTATTCAACACACCAAGACAAGTCTCTGTCCATCACCATTTATCCCACCATACCCACCTCCATCTCCCTTACTCCCACCCCCCGGAAATCACCATACTGTTGTCTGTGTCCATCAGTTTTTTCCCTTTTTTTTTCTTTTTTGCTCAGTCCCTTCACTGCCTCTACCCAACAGCTGTCAGCCTGCTCTCTGTATATGAGTCTGTCTATTTTGCTTGTTCATTTGCTCATTAGATTCCACATATGAGTAAAATCATATGGTATTTGTCTTGCTTTGACTGGCTTATTTCAGTTAGCATAAGGCTATTCATGTCTATCCACGTTATTGAAAGGGTATGATTTTCTTCTTTTTTACAGCTGAGTAGTATTCCACTGTGTAAATGTATGACAGCTTTTTAAACCAATCTACTGATTAACCCTTTGGCTGCTTCCAATTCTTGACTATTGTAAATAATGTGACAATGAACATAGGGGTGCATATATTCTTTCAAATTAGTGTTTCGTGTTTCTTTGGATAAATTCCCAGAAGTGGAATCCCTGGGTCATAAGAAGATTCCATTTTTAATTTTTTGAGGAAACTCCATACTGTTTTCCAAAGTGACTCTACTGATTTGCATCCCAATTAACAATGCACTGGAGTTCCCCTTTCCCTACATCCTTGCCAGCACTTGTTGTTTGTTGATTTATTGATCAGTCATTCTCACAGGTGTGAGGTCATGTCTTATCATGGTTTTAATTTGGATTTCTCTGGTGATTAGTGACTTTGAACATCTTTTCATATGTCTATTGGCCATCTGTATGTCCTCTTTGGAAAACTGTCTATTTAGGTCATTTGCCCATTTTTTAATTGGGTTGTTTGTTATTTTGGTGTGAGTTTTATAATTTCTTTATAAATTTTGGATATTAACCCCTTATCAGATACATCAGCAAATATGTTATTTGATTCAGTGGGTTGTCTTTTGTTTTTGTTGATGGTTTCTGTTGCTATGCAAAACTTTTTAGTTTAAGGTAGTCCCCCTCATTTCTTTTTTTTAATTTCTTTTTTATTTCTTTCCTGAGGAGATATACCAGAAAAATATTGCTACCAGAAATGTCAGTGATTTTACTGCCAATGTTTACTTCTAGGATTTTTATGGGTTTGGGTCTAACATTTAAGGCTTTAACCCATTTTGACTTTATTATTGTATCTGGTGTAAGAAAGTGGTCTAGTTTCTTTCTCTTTTTCTTTCTTCCTTCCTTTTTTTTTTTTTTTTTGCACATATCTGTTCAATTTTCCCAACACCATTTATTGAATAGACTATCTTTACCCCATTGAATGTTTTTGCCTCCTTTTCAAATATTAATTGACCATAAAGGTGAGGGTTCTTTTCTGGGCTCTATTCTGTTATGTTGATCTCTACATCTGTTTTTATGTCAGTACTATGCTTTTTTGATTATTATAGTCTTGTAGTAGTTTGATATCAGGTAGCATTATTGCTCCAGTTGTGTTCTTTTTTTCTCAAGATTGCTGTGGCTACTCAAGGTCTTTTGTGGTTCCATATAAGTTTTTGGAATATTTGTTCTAGTTCTATGAAATACACCATTAATATCTTTATATGAATTGCATTGAATCTATAGATTGCTTTGGTAGTATTGACATTGTAATGATGTCAGTTCCTTGTTTCCATGAACACATATATACTTCCACTTATTCGTATCTTCTTCAATTTCTTCAGTGTCTTATAATTTTTTGAATACAGGTCTTTTACATCCTTTGTTAACTTTTTTTCTAGGTATTTTATTCTCTTTGAAGCTATTGCAAATGGGGTTGTTTATTTAGTTTCCCTTTCTGATAGTATTAAGGGACAGTAAGTTGGTGTCCTGCTGCTGCTGCCACCCTCTAGGCAACATTCCAGAAGCAAAGGTTTGGTGATAAAGGAAAGGAGTTTTTACTCAAAAGCAGTCACTTAAGCCTATCAAGTCACAGCTTTAATTACTTAAGCCTATCAATAAAGCTAAACTCTTAACAACTGGGTTTTCCTGGTTTTTCCCTTGTTAGTTTCTATAGAGTAGTTTACAAACTAAAACAACATAATACACAAAAGTTACACAATGCCAGAAGAATGGCAGACTTCTACCTCAGAACCTGTTCCTTCTAAAACACCCAAAGAATAAACTTGTCACCCTCTGACAGGCCAGCCCTATCTTAGGTTATGCCCTCCGTCCATACAAAATACCTTTGGTTGGGAAAATGCAGGTAGCTGACACACAATCATCCAGGCATCCTCAAGGAAGAAGAGCCTGAGAGCCAGAGCCAGCCAGTCCAGGAGCCTGAGAGTTTGAGCTAGAGCCCGAGCTGGAGATAGAGCCAGCCCAGGAGCCAGAAAAGCTCCTGAGCCAAAGAGCCAACCTTCTTATTTCCATTGGCTCTGGAGGCATTCAGCTTCTCAGACAATCCTATCCTAGACTGTCTTCCATTGCCTCTGCAAACTCCACCTACAGCACCTCCTACTTCTCCCCAGTGATCTTAATCAGATCTCTCTGTATTCAATAGTTCATTTTTGGTATATAAAAATGCAAGTAATCTCTGGATATTTATTTTGTAACCTGACACTTTACTGAATTCATTTGTCAGTTCTAGTAGTTTTTTGGGGGGAGTCTTTAGGGTTCTTTATATACAGTATCATGTCATCTGCAAATAATGACAGTTTTATTTCTTCACGCCATTTAATTTCTTCTTCTCATCTGATTGCTGTGGCTTAGACTTCCAGTACTATGTTGAATGAATGTGGTGAAAGCAGACATTCCTGTCTTGTTCCCCATCTTAAGGGAAATGCTTGTAGTTTTGGCCCACTGAGTATGATACTGGCTGTGTTATGGCCTTTATTACATTGAGGTATATTCTCTCTATTCCCACTTTGCTGAGTTCTTATCACAAATGGGTGTTGGATATTAAATGCTTTTTCTGTACCTGTTGATATGATCATGCCATTTTTATCCTTCATTTTGTTTATGTGGTGTATTGTGTTTATTGATTTGTAGATATTGTACCAATCTTACACCCCCAGAATAAATCCCACCTGATCATCATGCATGATCACCTTAACGTATTGCTGTATTTAGGTTGCTACTGTTTGTTTGAGGATTTTAGCATCTATTTTCATCAAAGATACTGACCTATAATTTTCTTTCTCTGTAGTGTCTTTATCTGGTTTTAGAAATAAGATAATGCTGGCCTTATAAAATGAGCTTGGAAGTCTTCTCTTTTCTTGAATATTTTGGAGTAGTTTGAGAATGATAGTTGTTAGTTCTTCTTTGATTGTTTGGTAAAATTCACCTGTGAAACCATCTGGTCCAGGATTTTGTTTTTGAGAGTTTTTTTGCTTACTGCTTCCATTTCAGAAGTTATAATCTGTCTGTTTAGATCCTCTGATTCTTCCTGATTTAGTTTTGGAAGATTGTATGTTTCTAAGAATTTATCCATTCATTTCAATATGTCCAATTTTTTGGCATATAATTATTCATAATATTTTCCTCCAGTCCTTTGTGTTATTTTTTTTTCTTTTGCGGGGGGGCACCATTTGTTACTTCTCCTCTTTCATTTCTGATTTTCTTTATTTGGGTGCCTTCTCTGTTTCTTCATGAGTCTGGGAAAAGGTTTGTGAATCTTGTTTATGTTTTACTGATTTTTGTACTTTTTTTTTAGACTTTATATCAGTTATTTCTGCTCTGATCTTTACTATTTTCTTTTTTTTCTACTCATGTTGGGCTTTGTTGTTCTTTTTCAAATTTTTTAAGTGTAAAGTTAGATTTATTTTTGAGATTTTCTTTTTAATTTCCTTTTTTTAAAATTTATTATTTTTTTTTATTTTTTGGTTTTTCAATTACAGTTGTCCCATTTTCCCCCATTTCTCTCCCCCACCCAGCCCACCCCTTCTCCCACGATCATATCCCTCCACGTTGTTCATAGCCATGAGTCATTTATACATGTTCTTTGACCAAACCCTTCCCTTACTTATCCCCCTTCTCTCCCTCCTTCCTCCCCCCTATTGACTGCTATTCTGCTCTTTGTCCTATTTAGTTCGTTTGTTTATGTTGTTCTTTAGTTTCCTGTATTAGGTGATATCATATGGTATTTTTCTTTCTTTGCCTGCCTTATTTCACTAAGCATAATTCTCACTAGTTCCATCCATGTTGTCGCAAATGGCAGGAGTTCCTTCTTTCTTTCTGCTACATAGTATTCCATTGTGTAAATGTACCCCAGTTTTTTGATCCACTCATCTACAGATGGGCACTTAGGCTGTTTCCAGCACTTAGCTATTGTAAACAGGGATGCTATGAACATAGGGGTGCATAAGTTCTTTTGAATTAGGGTTTTAGGATTTTTGGGGTATAATCCTAGCAGTGGAATTGCTGGATTAAAAGGCAATTCCATTTTTAGTTTTTGTGAGGTAATTCCGTACTGTTTTCCACAGTGGCTGCACCAGTCTGCATTCCCACCAACAGTGCAGTAGGGTTTCTGTTTCTCTACATCCTCGCCAGCACTTGTTATTTGTTGATTTGTTGATGATGGCCATTCTGACAGGTGTAAAGTGGTATCTCACTGTGGTTTTTATTTGCATCTCCCTAATGGCTAATGATGTTAAGCATTTTTTTCATGTGTCTATGGACCTTCTGTATGTCCTCTTCGGAGAGGTGTTTGTTCAGGTCCTCTGCCCATTTTTTAATTGCGTTGTTTGTTTTCTTGATGTTGAGTCATATAAGTTCTTTCTATATTTTGGAAATCAGTCCCCTGTCTGTGATGTCATTGACAAATATGTTTTCCCATATGGTTGGTTTCCTTTTCATCTTGCTGATGTTTTCTTTTGCTGAGCAGAAACTCTTTAGTTTGATGTAATCCCATTTGTTTATTTTTTCCTTTATTTCTCTTGCCTTAGGAGATGTATCCGTGAAGATATTGTTATCTGAGATATCTGAAATTTTCCTGCCTCTGTTTTCCTCTAGGACTTTGATGGTGTCATGGCTTACATTTAAGTCTTTGATCCATCTTGAGTTTATTCTCATGTGTGGTGTAAGTTGGTGGTCTAATTTCGTTTTTTTGCACATCCCTGTCCAGTTCTCCCAGCACCATTTGTTAAAGAGGCTCTTCTCACTCCATTTTATGTTCCTTCCTCCTTTATCAAATATCAGTTGACCATAGAGGCCTGAGTTTATTTCTGGGCTCTCTATTCTGTTCCACTGATCTATATGTCTGTTCTTATGCCAGTACCAGACTGTTTTGATCACAGTGGCTTTGTAGTATTGTATGATATCTGGTGTTGTGATTCCTCCTGCTGTGTTCTACTGTCTCAAGATTGCTTTTGCTATTTGGGGTCTTTTTTGGTTCCATATGAATTTTTGGAGTATTTGTTCTAGGTCTGTGAAATATGTCATTGGTATTTTAATAGGGATTGCATTGAATCTGTAAATTGCTTTGGGTAGTATGGCCATTTTGATGATGTTGATTCTTCCCATCCAAGAATATGGTATTTGCTTACATCTATGTGTATCTTCCTTAATTTCTTTCTTCAATGTTACGTAATTTTCAGAGTACTGGTCTTTTATCTCTTTGGTTGTTTACTCGTAGGTACTTTATTTTTCTTGTTGCTATATTAAAGGGTATTTTCTTTTTTGTCTCTGTCTCTGAAATTTTATTGTTGGTGTACAGAAATGCCTTAGATTTCTGTATATTTATTTTGTACCCTGCTATTTTGCCAAATTCACTTATTATATCGAGTAGTCTTTTACTGGAGTTTATAGGGTTTTCTAGGTATACTATCATGTCATCTGTATATAATGATAGTTTTACTTCTTCTTTCCCAATTTGGATGCCTTTTATTTCTTTTTCTTATTTGATTGCTGTGGCTAGGACTTCCAACACTATGTTGAATAGGAGTGGAGAGAGTGGACAGCCTTGTGTAGTTCCTGATTTCAGGAGGAATGCTTTCAGTTTTTGTCCATTGAGTGTGATGTAGGCTTCAGGCTTCTCATATATAGCCTTAATTATGTTAAGGTATGTTCCCTCTATTCCCATTTTGCTGAGTGTTTTCTTCATAAATGGGTGTTGTACTTTATCAAATGCTTTTTCTGCATCTATTGATATGATCATGTGATTGTTGTCTTTCATTTTGTTTAGGTGATGTATTATATTTATTGATTTGTGAATGTTAAACCATTCTTGCATCCCTGGGATGAATCCCACTTGATCGTGTTGTATGATCTTTTTGATGTGTTGCTGGATTTTGTTTGTCAATATTTTGTTGAGGATTTTAGCATCTATGTTCATCAGTGATATTGGCCTGTAGTTTTCTTTCTTTGTTGTGTGTTGAGCTGGTTTTGGGATTAGGGTAATACTGGCTTCATAGAAAGAATATGGGATTTTTCCTTCTTCTTGGATTTTTTGGAATCGTTTGAGGAAGGTAGGAGTTAGTTCTTCCCTGTTTTGTAAAATTTGCCTGTGAAGCCATCCGGTCCAGGGCTTTTGTGTGCAGGGATATTTTTGATTACTGTTTCAATTTCCTTCTTTGTTATTGGTCTGTTGAGATATTCTACTTCTTCTTGATTCAGTTTTGGAAGGTTATATGTTTCTAGAAATTTGTCCATTTCTTCTAGGTTGTCAAATTTCTTGCCATACACTTGTTTGTAGTAATTTCTTACAATTGTTTGTATTTCTGAGGTATCAGTCGTGATTTCTCCTCTTTCATTTCTAATTTTGTTTATTTGTGTCTTCTCTGTTTTTTTCTTGATGAGCCTGGCTAGAGGCTTGTCGATTTTGTTTATTTTTTCGAAGAACCAGCTCCTAGTTTCATTGATCTTTTGAGTTGTTTGTTCAGTCTCTATATCATTTAACTCTGCTATGATCTTGATGATTTCCTTCCTTCTACTCACTCTGGTCTTTGTTCGTTGTTGTTCCTCTAGTTCTTGTAGCTGTAGGGTTAAGTTTTTTATTTGGGATTCTTATATCCTTTTCAGGTAGGCCTGTATTGCTATGGACTTTCCTCTCAGGACTTCTTTTGCTGTATCTCATAGGTTTTGGTTTGTTGCATGTTCCTTATCATTTGTTTCCAGAAATGTTTTGATTTCTTCCTTGATCTCATTATTAAACGATTCATTATTTAATAGCATGTTATTTATTCTCCATGAATTTGAATTTTTTTGAGTTTTTTCCTTGAGGTTGATATCCAGTTTAAAGCCACTGTGGTCTAAGAAGATGCTTGATATAATTTCAATTTTCCTGAATTTGTTCAGGCTTGTTTTGTGTCCTACCATGTGGTCTACTTTTGAAAATGTTCCATGTGCACTTGAAAAGAATGTATATTTTGCTTCTTTGGGGTGAAATTTTCTCTATGTATCAACTAAGTCAATTTGATCTAGAGTCTTGTTCAATGCCTCAATATCTTTGGTGTTTTTTTGATTCGAAGGTCTGTCCATTGTTCATAATGGCATGTTAAAGTCCCCTACTATGAGTATGTTTCTGTCTATATCCTTCCTGAAGTTTTTCAAAAATTTTCTTGCATATTTGGGTGCTCCTATGTTGGGTGCATATATGTTTACAAGAGTTATATCTTCTTAATGGATTTTTTTAAAGTATTATGAAATGTCCTCTTTGTCTCTTTTTATGGCCTTTATTGTGAAATGTTTTGTTTGATTTAAGTATTGCTACCTCAGATTTTTTTTATGTCTATGTGTTTGAAATACTTTTTCCCATTCCTTCTCTTTCAGTCTGTGTAGATAGTTTGTTGTAAGGTGTGTCTCTTGTATTCAGCATATATGTGTGTCATCCTTTCTAATCCATTCAGCTACCGTATTTCTTTTGATTAGTGCATTTAACCCATTTACATTTACGGTTATTATCGATACATACTTATTCATTGTCATTTTCCTCCTTTGTGATTGTGTTTCTTTCTCTCTGTGTCTCTCTGTTTTCTTCATCTTCTTAAAGCAGAACCTTTAGCATCTCTTGCAATGCTTGTTTGGTGGAGATGTATTCTTTTAGCCTTCTCTTGTCTTGGAAACTCCTTATTTTACCTTCCATTTTTAATGAAAGCATTATTGGGTAGACTCTTCTTGGTTGTAGACCTTTGTTTTTCATTGCTTGGAATATTTTATACCATTCCCTTCTGGCTTGTATTATTTCTGCTGAGAAATCTGATGATAGCCTTATTGGAGCTCCCTTGTGTGTTATTAGCTATTTCTGTCTTGCTGCTGTTAGAATTTTCTCTTTATCTTTGAATGTTGCCATTTTAATTATGATGTGTCTTGATGTGGGCCTGTTGGGGTTCATCTTTATTGGGACCCTCTGTGCTTCCTGGACTTGCGTGACTCTTTCTCTCATCAAGTTATGGAAGTTTTATGTCATTAGTTTTTAAAACATGTTTTCTATCCCTTGCTCCCCTTATTCTCCTTCTGGAATTCCTATACCTTTTATGTTGTCCTGCAGCTGTCTTAATACCTCTTCATCATTTTTCACTCTTTTTCATTTTGTTGCACTGTCTGGGAATTATTTTCTACGTTGTCCTCCAACTTGCTGATCCGATCTTCTGCTTCCTCTAGCTTGCTTTTAATTCCTTCTACTGTGTTCTTCAATTCAGAAATTGTATTCTTCATTTCCTCCTGGCTCTTACTGATAGTTCGATGTCCTTTTTCATGCTAGTGTAATTCTCAGTAAGTTCCTTGTAGTTTCCCTGGAGTTACATGTAGTTTCCCTGGAGTTCTTTGTAGTTTTCTTTGAGCTTGCTGATTTCATTGAGCTTCCCTATAATCCATCTTTTGAATTCCATGTCTGATAGTTTGCTTACCTCTTTTTCATTAAGCACTCTTTCTGGGGATTCTTCCTTTCCTTTTGATGGGGGGTTGTTTATCTGTCTCTTCATTTTTGTAACTCTTCTTATTTGTTGCTACTTCTTAGATTTATCTGCACTTCCTGGATCTGCCCCTTGTGGCAACAGATTGTGTACCAGTCTGGGCCTAGGCAGGCTGATGAAGATTACCAGAGATCTACTGCCTTTGTCTGCCTCCTTCAGTTGTTAACTTATTCAATATGTGATCAGCCATCAGGCTTAAGAACTCAGGGTGTGGCAGGTTAATTCCTGTAGGCAGATTTTTGCTTCCCCTCAGGCTAACAATGCCACTTGAAGGGGAATTCTCTGCCTGCAGTATGGGGAATGAACCAGCACCAGGACTGTTCAGCTGCTCCCTCAGTTCTCCCCTCAAAGCCACTACCCCAAACTCTCCCCAAGCATCTCCAGTCCTCTCTGCCCTCCCTCTGCTTGAGCCCAGGGTAAGCAGGTGCCAAGATATTTTTGAACGTGATCCGCTTAAGAACTTTTTTTCTCCAGCTGTTTCTCTCATGCCAGTAAGAAACCCTGTGGCTTTTTGCTTTTCACAGCTGGATACTTTTTATTTTCTGCTCTGTTGCTGTAGGCTGGGAAGCCCCGCTGGGGGTTTAGACCGTGCTCTTCTCAGGGGGAACTCCTGGCTGCTGAGCTATTTCTCAGACCCTTCAGCTGCCATCCGTGGGAGCCCAGTCAGCCCTTTCACATCTCCACACTTTCTACGGGTCACGTTGTGATGAAGTGGCCTTTTCTGTCTCTCTGTGTTTATAAGACTTCTCTCCAGCTAGTTTTCAGTTAGTTATTCCAAATGATTTCTCCACAATTAAGTTGTAAGTCCAGACTGGTCCTGGAGGAGGTTAGTGTAGCTTCCACTTACTCCTCTCCGATCTTGCATCCAACAGGTGGATTTTTAATGGCCAGTTGCATGCCTTCAGTGGAAGTATCTAATGATGGTTTTAAGAGGTCGTGGAGCATTTTTCCTACTTGCCAACTCTAAGGACCCAGGACTGTAAGAATTTTTGTGAAGCAATTGGTATTCTCTGAAAATACCACACAGAATTTCTAAATGTAGGCATGATGTGTGTACACTTATGGAAGGGCTGTTAGGTGAGTGCTGACTTCTTTCTTAAGTGGGGTCACATCACCCTTGGACTTGACAGGCAAGGAAAGACTCAGGGCTCCTCCTTTTTCCCAATTTCCTTCTTCATCTCTAAAGAGAGCTTCTTTCTCCTCCTTTGCCTCTTTGAAAGTGTGAGTTCCTTGCCAGGCCCTGCTTCCCAGTTGTTGTCCACCACTCCAACCTGGGTTTGGATGAGCAAAGCTATCAGTTTGTTCATGGACACATGGCTGATGAAGAACAGTATGCATTGCCTTTGTTGCCTGTTAACATGGTAGCTCCAGTCTGTTATTTTTTATATTCAAACAGGCTTTAAAACAGTTCTTTACACATATTCACATCTCTCTCCCACATTGTCTTTTTTTGAGATAGTGAGTTGACTAATATACACAGTGCCTTCCAGAGGCTCTAATTTACATCATACAGTGTACATGCCACCTACACAATTTTGATATTTATTTCTAATATTGACAACTTAAGTGAAACTCACATTTTATTCTTCCCAGAATACTCTCATGGGCATTCTTGTGCTTTAGGAAAGATGGAACTGGCATGAAGACCAGTTGCAGCACCCTGCATTTTAAACCTTCTTGGCAATTACCCTTCCATCTTTGGAGAAGATGTAACAGCTAAGAAATATGTGTTGCAGAATAAGAGTAAAGGACCCAAGATTTCTTTTAAAAAAATGTGTCTCTTAACTTGTTCTTTGGTATAATTTCTGCATTTATGGATAGTGCTTCTCAGACTTTCATGAAATTTCTGCCTCTTATATGTAGGAAAAACAGAGGCTATTTTAAATTATAAAGACAATCTTTAATCTAGTCCAAGAAACTGGGAGAAATAGATATTTTTTCTAACTTCAGCCCCATTTCCTACCTCATGTTAAATATAGCTATTTTCCCCAATTTAGAGGGTTTTCTTTGTAGAATATGAATGAGCTATTTACTGGGTAACAAAAAGACAAGCCTTTCAAGTACAAATGGAGCTTTGGAGATCTCTCAATTTGAAAGACTAATCTCTGTATAAACACAACTGTTTCTCCATATTGTTGGGAACAGTCCATCTAACTCTTTGGCCACATTTTCTATTATAGTTTTTATAATATGAAACTATGGCTAATAGCTCAGCAGAGAAGTATTTGGGTACAGTAGCAATAGGGATATGTTTATATTGTCTTAAACTGTGTTGATGAGAAAAGAATAGTAATTTTCTATAAAAATTGCTCTTATCTGATAAATAAAATTAGACATTGTTTATTTTCATTCCCCTACATTTTTTGAGGTCAGGTCAACTAGAAATCTCATTTCAGTGTTTTGGTTTTCCTTATTAAGTGTCTGCTTATACCTTTTGCCTTTAGGTTCAAAATCTTAGAGCAAGTCTTCCTTTTTCTTTATTGAAATGAAATGACATAACATCAAGACAGTGCACCATAGGGAATAATTTGAAAGTCACTATGCATATAGCACCTCCACCAGGAAACATATGTGGTTATAGAAAGATGGAACCATTACATTCAGAAATACCCTTCGAGATCAAAAGAGCCTTACGATTTCCAGTTTCACATCCCTTTAGGTAGGGCTTGTGAAACCCTCCTCCCTGTCAGCCCCAATGCCAGTGCCTCCCACCCCCCCAAAGTTTTAGGACAGAACTGGATTAGTGAATTCATAGCTCGATAGGCTGACGATAAAAATGAGGCTTTGTTCTCCATATTCATGTACATCTGCCCCTCATGGTGACATGCTAATTTGTTGGCCTAGGCACAAGACTAGGAAGCACAGGTTTCCTGTTGCTCGCACAGTGCTTCTTGTCTGCTGTGATGGGAGGAAGGCAAGTGAGTTGAGTGGAGCTGAAAGAAACATTGCTCAGCTAGGATTGCAGGCAGCCTCTGGATATAAACTCAAATGGTTGTCTTTTCTAGAAAACTTTATATTAAAAATCTACATGGCTATTAAGTATATTGCTATTTTTAATTTAAACTAGGTAATGTTTAACCTGCACAATATCTGGCCTTAAAAATCTGGTTATATATCCTTTTTATTCCTATGATTTAGTTAAGTGGCATTCAATTGTTGCTTTCATGTTAAAGTCAGCTTATCAAACAGCATGCTCACTCTTCATTCTCATGCTGTATTTTTCATTTTTTCCGAAAATCAGATGAATATGTTCAAATTCTGTTAGCATGCTTGAGTCAGAAGTGAATGACAATTTAACCTTTTATAACTTCTTAAAGAATTATACACTATCAGGAAATTAGCTTATAGTAGTTATGGACAAATACACAGTCCTGAATATTTTCAACTAACAAAAATAAATGGGCTAAATGTAATTTATTCAATAAATGGTGGCAAAATTGAATACATACATGCGAAAAATGAAACTAGACCACCTTCATACATTACACACAAGAATAAATTCAAAATGGATTAAAGACTTAACTGTTAGACCCAAAACCATAAAAATCATAGAAGAAAAGAGGCAGCAAAATCTCAGACATTGCTTGTAGCAATGTTTCATTGGATATGTCTCCCAGGCAAGGGAAACAAAAGAAAAAAGGAACAAATGGGACTAAATCAAACTAAGAAAGTTTTGCACAGCAAAGGAAATCATCAACAAAATAAAAAGACAACCTACAGAATGGGATCACATATTCACTGATACGTCTATAAAGGGTTAATATCCAAAATTTACAAAGAGCTTACAAAACTCAACACCAAAAAAACAAACAACCCAATTAAAATATAGTCAAAGGACCTGAACAGACATTTCTCCAAAGAGGATATACAGATGGGCAATAGATATATGAAAAGATGCTCAATGTCACTAATCATCAGATAAATGCAAATTAAAACCACAAGGAGATATCATCTCTCACTTGTCAGAATGGCTATCATCAATAAATCAAGAAACAAGTGCTGGAGAAGATGTGGAGAAAGGGGAACTCTTTTGCACTGTTGGTGGGAATGCAGATTGGTGCAGCCACTATGGAAAGCAGTATGGAGATACCTCAGAAAATTAAAAATGGATCTGCCTTTTGACCCAGCGATCCCACTTCTGGGAATATATTTGAAGGAACCCAAAACACTAATTCAAAAGAACATAAGCACTCCTATGTTCATTGGAGCTTTACTTACAATAGCCAAGATTTGGAAATAGCCCAAGTGTCCTTCATAGATGAATGGATATAACAACTATGGGACAGTCACACAGTAGAATACTACCCAGCTGCAAAAAGAAAATTTTACTTTTTGTGACAGTATGGATGGACCTGGAGAACATTATGTTAAATGAAATAAGCCAGTCAGAGAAAGACAGATATCATATGATTTCACTCATTTGTGGACTCTAATGCACAAACCGAACTAATAAGCAAAATAGAGATTGACTCATAGATAGAGAGCAGGATGACAGCTAAGGAGTCCAGGAGGTTAGGGGTTGGAGGGATTGGGCAAAAAGGAAAAAGGATTTATAGACATGAACAACAGTGTGGTGATTGCTGGGGGCAGGGTGTATAAGGGGACTAAATGATAATGGAAAAATGTAATAAAAAACAAATTTAGATAAAAGCTAAAAAAAGTAAAAGCACATGGCTATTTTCAATATTGCTAACATAAAAAAATGAATAAAATGGATGACGACTGGAAAGGGTATGTTGAAGCATTTGATTTTGGAGTACTATGTATTCATCACTTGATGGATTCTACAACCTCATTCTGGCTCAAAAGGGCAATATTTCATGCCATTTATGCCCTCGTTGGCTCACAATACACCACATTACATTTGGCATCAGGGTCAGTATCTGTTGGTGGAGGACATGGAGCCAAATGGAAATGGGATTTCCTAGTAGGGCCTGTGGCTTGGCAGAAAACTGCTGTGGGAAAGACACTAAGTTCATTTAGGCAGTCACTTCCTTTTCGCTGAAAGTGTTTTTTCTTTATTTCTAAAGCAATGTTAAATTATGGACATGTATGTAAACTATAATGCTGCAAGTTAGATAGGTCTCTATCTAAAATCTCAACCTCTTCATACTGTCTTCCCCCTTTGTTGATTTTTATCACTTGTCACTAATTAACACACCATGTATCTCACTTATTTTGTTTTTTGTCTGTCTCTCCTCAAAGAATGTTACTATGGGAGGGTATATATATGTCTATTTAGTTCACTAATATGAAATACCCTCAGTATTTAGAACAATGCCTGGGACTACAATTAATATTTGTTGAATGACATAATGAACTAATATTTAAAGTGATGTTCAGAGTATAGTTTTTGTATAGTAATGCATATTTGCAATTAATTATCTTTTTAAAATAATACAACTGTAGTTTAACATAAGAAAGTCAACCAATTTAACACACCATGTTAATAGAATGAAAGAAAAAGTACAACATCTCAATAGACACAAAGAAAGGCATTTGGCAGAATTTAACATCCTTTCATGAAAAAGAAAAAAGAGAAAAGAAAGAAACACACACACAAACAGAAATAGAAGGAGGCTTCTTCAACAAAGTAAGGGGCATTTATGAAAAACCCACAGTTAACACTGCATTTAATTGTGAAAAACTGAAAACACTTCCCCTTAGATCAGGAACAGGAAAACAAGGATGTCTCCTTTCACCACTACTATTCAATATTGTACTGGAATTCCTAGCCAGAGCAACTGGAAAAGAAATAATAAGCATCCAAATTGCAAAAAAGAAATAAAACTATCACTATTTGCAGATGACATGATCCTATGTATAGAAAATCTCAAAGAATCCATAAGAAAGCTACTAGAGCTAATAAACAAATATAGCAAAGTTGCAGGGAAGAAGATTAACACAAGAAATTGTGTTTCTATACATGTGCGATGAACAGTCTAAAAAGAAAATTAAGAAAATATTACTATTTAAAATAGCATCTAAAAGAATAAAACACTTAGAAATAAATCTAACCAAGGAAGAAAGACATGCACACTGGAAACTACAAAACATTGCTGAAAGATATTTAGAGAAGTCCTTAATTCAGTGGCTAGACATAACATATTCATGGGTAGGAAGACTTAATGTTGTTAAGATGTCAATACTACCCAAAATGATCTACAAATTCAATGCAATCCCTATCAGAATTCCTACTTTCTTTTTGTAAAAATGTAAAAACTAATTGTCAAATTTACATGGAATTGTAAAGGGTCCTAAGTAGCCAAAATAATCTTGAAAAAGAAAAAGTTGGAGGACTCACACTTCTCAATTTCAAAACTTAACAAAGATACGGTAATAAAAACAGTGATACTGACATAAGGATAGACATAGAGACCATAGGAATAGAATAGACCAGAAATATACACCCACATATCAATGGCAAAAGATTTTTTTAATTGAATTTATTGGGATGACATTGGTTTGCAAAACCATATAGGTTTCAAATGTACAGCTCAATAAAACATCATCTGCACACTATTGTGTACCCATGACCCCAGGCAGTCTCTCTCCATCCCATTTCCCTCCCCCTACTTTGCCTTCCTCCACCTAGCCCCACATTGTTGTCTGTGTTTATATGTTATCTTTAATCTTTCAAATTTGTGCTTCAGGGTTCTTAGAAAATATTGCCAGAAGTCGGATTCCTGCGTCAAAAGGCAGTTCCATTTTTAATGTTTTGAGAAAATGCCATATTGCTTTTCAGAATGGCTGCACCAGTCTGCCTTCTCACCAACAGTGCACTAGGGTTGCCTTTTCCACATTCTCACCAGCACTTGTTTGTTGATTTATTGATGATGTCCATTCTAACAAGTGTGAGGTGATATCTTTTTTTTAATTAATTAATTTGTTTATTTACTTATTTTTAGAGAGAGGGAAGGGAGAAAGAGAGGGAGAGAAACATCACTGTGTGGTTGCCTCTCACTTGTGCCCCTAACTAGGGACCTGACGTGCAACCTAGTCATGTGCCCTTATTGGGAATCGAACGTGAGGTGATATCTTATTGTGGTTTTAACTTGCCTCTCTCTGATGATTAGTGACACTGAGCATTTTTCATATGTCTATAGGCCATCTGTATGTCCTCTTTGGAGAAGGGTTTATTCAAACCAACTGATTTCTGACAAGCATGCCAAATTCATTTCATGGGGAAAGAATAATATTTTCAACAAATGGTGTCAAGACAACTGAATTTCGAGAGGATGAAGTTGCAACTTTACCTAACCACAAATACAAAAATTAACTCAAAATGGATCAATTACCTAAATAGAAGAGCTAAAACCACAAAACTCTTAGAAGAAAACACAGGGGAAATTTTTCATGACCTTGAATTTGGCAGTGGGTTCTTAGATAAGATATTAAAAACATGAGTAGCCAAAAAAAAAAAAAAAGATAAATTTGTCTTCACCAAAATTAAAACTTTTGTACATCCAAAAATGTTATCAAGAAAGTGAAATGTTATACCACAGAAGGGAGAATATACTTGTAAATAATCTATCTCATAAAATGTCCAATATCCAGACTATATAAAGGACTCCTGAAACTTAACAAAAAGGCAACCCAATTCAAAAATGGGCAAAGGAGAGCAAAAACAAAACAAAAACGCCCACAAAAAAACAAAACAAACAAAATTATAAATGAAATTAAAAGACAACCTATGTAATGAAAAAAAAATTTCAAATGAAATGTTTGATAGGAAGTTAACATCCAAAATATATAAAGAACGTATACAACTACAGCAAGAAAAAATAATAATTTAATTTAAAAATGGATAAAGGACCTGAATAAACATTTTTCCAAGAAAGATATACTAATGGCCAACAGGTACATGAAAAGGAACTTGGCAACACTAATCATCAGGAAAAAGTGAATCAAAACCACAATGAGATATCACCTTGTTCTTATTAGATTGGCTGTCATCACAAAGATAAGAGATAACAAATGCTGGCAAGGATGTGGCAAAAAGGGTACCCTTGTTCACTGTTGGTGAGATTGTCAATTGCTGCAGCCACTATGGAAAAGAGTATAGAAGTTTCTCAAAAAAGTTAAACATAGAACTACTATATGACCTAACAGCTCTAATTCTGTAAATATATCTGAAGGAAATGAAAACGCTATATTGAAGAGATATCTGCACTCCCATGTTCATAACAGCATTATTCACAGTTGATAAGACATGGAAAGAAAACAACCTAAGTGTCCATCAAGGGATGAATGGATAAAGGAAATGTGATACACAAACACACACACACACACACACACACACACACACACACACACAATATTCAGCCACAAAAAGAAGGAAATCCTGCCATTAGTAACAATATGGATGAACCTTGAGGACATTATGCCATGTGAAACAAGTAAGACAGAGAAAAACAAATACTGTGTGATCTCACTTATATGTGGAATCTTTTTTTAAAATCTCATAGAAAAAGAGATTAGATTTGTGGTTACCAGAGGTGATGAATAGATCGGAGGGGGAATTAGATGAACATGGTCAAAAGGTAGACTTCCATTTATAAGGTCAATCGGTGGTAGGGGTGTAGTGTACAACTTTATGGCTATATTTAACACTGCTGTATAGTATATGTGAAACTTGTTAAGAGAGATCCCAAGAGTTATCATAAGGAAAAAAATTTTTTAAATTTCTTTTTATTTTTGTATCTCTCTGAGATAGATGTTAATTAAACTTATATCATTTCACAATACATGTTAATCAAATCATTACACCTTTAATTTGTACAGTGCTACATGTCAATTATATCTTAATAAAACTGGGAAAAAATTAAAATGACTAAAATATCAAGAAAGAAAACAAGCAAAGAATTTGAATATATACTTCTCCAAAGAGAAAATGCAAGTGGCCAAAAGTATGTGAAAAGATGCTCAACATACTTAGTCATTACGGAAATACAAATCAAAACTACAGTGAGATACCACCTAGTAGGGGGGTTATGATAAAAGATCAGAAAATAACAAACACTGGGAAAGACTGGAGAAATTGAAACCCTTGTACTTTTCTGGTTGGCATATAAAATGATGCAGTTGCTATGAAAAACAGTTTGAGAGTTCCTCAAGAGCTACAGATAAGATTACTGTATGACCCAGCAATTTCACTCTGTGGTATATGCCTCCAAGAGTTGAAAACAGGGACTTGAACACAGATTTGTACACCAGTGTTCATTGTAGCATTTTTCACAACAGCCAAAAAGTAGAAACACTTTAAATGTCTGAATGGACAACTGATAAATTGATTAATAAAATATGGTATATCGATGCAACGGAATATTATTCAGCCTTAGAAAAGACTGATGTTCTCATATAGGCTACAATATGGATGAACCTTGAAAAATATTATTCTAAGTGAAATCATTGAGGTACAAGAAGATGATTATTGTATAATTCCACTTAAATGAGGTATCTAGACTGGGCAAATTCATAGAGACAGAAAGTAGATTAGAGGTTACCAGGAGCTTGGGCGATGGGAGAATGGGGATTTACTGCTTTCTGGTTACAGAGTTTGTTTGGAGTGATGGAAAAGAATTGGAAACACTTACTGGAGAAGGTTACATAATAGTGTGAATATAATGAATACTACTGAACTGTATGCTTAAAATGGTTAAAATGACAAAATTTATTATATATATCTTACCACAAAAATTTTAGAAAAAATAGTCAAATTATTTAGAATGGAATTAATAATGTTGAGTTTGTTTTATCCTTCTCCAGACTAATGTCCCACAAATGTGGCTATCAGAAGAGATTAGGTAATAAACTCTGTATTTTACAACTATATCTGATAAGAAAATATGTTTAGTAGACCCCGAAGACTTTCCAAAATCCCCAAATATGAGCCTGCAGAAATGTCGAGGTCCCTGGCTTCCTCCAAAATCACAAATAGTGAAATAAGTGTTTCCTCGCCTTCAAGTTTAATGGTCATGTTTCGTGAAGAAATGGTTTTCAGCATTTTGCAAGTGTGTATAAGGATGATTAGGAAAAAAAAAGTTAGGGTGAGATGTAAGTTTCCATTCTTTAGCCGAGTCCCTCACCAGCCCAGTGGTTGTATACAATTCTTAGAGTGCATGACTCAATTTTTTTACTGGAGCAAAACAGCAAATATCCTGCACCACTGGACCATAAGCTTCATGAGACATATATGAAGTCACCTTGCACCCTTCCTGGTAATATAGTATGAGCTCTAGAAAATCTGGTGAATGAATAGATGAGTAGGCTACTCTCAGGTAGTTGAAACCACAATCTTAAATCTGTCAGTGCTTATGGTTATTCTGTGAAGTATTGCTTTTATTTCTTTATTTTTAAAAATATATATTTTTTTATTTTTAGAGAGAGGGGGAGGGAAGGAGAAAGAGAGGAAGAGATACATCGATGTGAGCGAGAAACATTAATCAGTTGCCTCTCATACATGCCCTGACCAGGGACCAAACCTGCAACCCAGGGATGTGGCCTGGTTGGAAATCAAACCAGAGACCTTTTGTTTTATGGGATGATACCCAACCAATTGAGCCACATCAGTCAGGGCAGTATTACTTTTAAGGAATACATTAAAGTGAGACTGCAGCTTCTTGATTTTCTCATTCCACATTCAGGGTGAAGGAAGACTAGGCTAAAAGGAGATTGTTTCTTCCTTTACCAAATTGATGCCTCACCCCTTGATCGCACAAGTACCATCCTTACTCACCATTGCTCTGCCTTGCCCTCAACTTCCATTTCTCCCCAATGTTGGGCAACCAGAGTGCCCCACTGAGACCATTCAGATGATGACATGTGGGGTCATCATCATTGCCCTCTTCCTCTTGCAGCTGACTTTGCAGCCACACTCACACTTAGGTTGACCTGGTTAAAGAAACTTATCAGTACACTTGGAGATTTTTTTTTTGTAAAGTCCTCTAGATATCATTAATGATATCATAATTAGTTTGTAACACTTTCAGTATGTCCTGGTGACAGGTGGTGTTTTCCCTATTGGCTCTTCTTTATGGCCTTTCTGACTGGCTTGTTTTGGTGGGCCCCATGTCTGTCCCTTAGGACCAGACTGAGAACTGCCCTTTGTAGCCACAGAGTAGCTCAGCATAAATAGGCATCTGTCAGAACTACTCATAACCTTGACTTGGTTAAGGCTTTGTCCATATAATAATAGTGAACAATGATCAGGTTCTCTGCTCTGTGCATCTGTCACTGTGTATCTGCTTTGCAGAGACAGCAGATGCTGTGGAGATGTGAAGCTCTTAACACATGTCTCTCTCACAGTAAGCATCATCATCTCCATCAGAAAGGGAAAAAAAACATTGTTTTTCTTTTTTAATTGGAAGGAGAGAGGAAAAGGCTGTCAGTCCTTCAGTTCTTCATGCATCAGATCAATTTATCCTAAGATTCAGAACACCTAGGGTGTTCTGAGAATTTGTATTTCTTACAAGTTTGCAGATAATACTGCTGCTGCTGCAACATCAGAGTGACTGTAGTTTGAGAACCAGTAGCCTGGAGCAGTAGAGAGCATGATGGAGTGCGAGACCCTGGAGGCAGCAAAAGAAGGAGGTACAAGGAAAAGAGAAGAATGCTCAAGGCAGAATTGCATACTTTACAGGTTTGCCTGGACAGTCCTGGATCTAGAGAAACCAGAATTTCCCCTGTTTTATGCTAGTCACTCACTGATGAGGCAACATTTTTTCTTGAAGAACAATGCTGTTTGTTCTGTTCTGTTTTTTTTTTTTTTTTCCCCAAAGGCTTTTCTGGAGTCTTTGGTGTTGTAAAAAAATTTTTACTCAATAATGAATATCTTATTGTTCCCAGAGTAGACATGAAATTTGAAGGGTAAAGTCATGAGGAGAAGGAAACTCAGAACACAAAAGTATTGATTTTGATTCAGAGAGACTAGATTCTTGATTTTAGGCAGAAATACTTAGTTTGGATGAATTTGTCTTAGCCACAGAAATTAAAACTGCCTACCTACCATAAGCCTACTAGGACTGAGGGTGAAAAAGACAGTGATTGTTAGATGAGGCCTCACTTCATTCCATTCAACCACTTCCACCACCATGGCCAGTCCACAGGTGGCAATTCTCTTACACCCTGCCATCTTATGAAGAACTGCCTTCCCACATCCCAGAAATCAAATCAGTTCCCTGCACTTTGAGATACTGTGCAATTCTTTAAAACGTGGAAATATGACAGCCTTGGCCTTCCTTGTTTTCACTCAGGCAATTGAAGGGGATGGCCAGCAGATAAAAGAAATCATTTAGGCTTCAGTTTCAGATAAAATAGTTGAGGTTCATGAAATGTTCCAGAAGCATAACAATGTAGTTTCTGTTCTGTGCTGTGAAACACATTAGAATAGGAACAAAGGAGTAGCATTGTGGTATCTGCAGGATCCTGACACTGCCAAGGCTGTGAACCAAATCTCAGGATTTGGGCATTCTGTGAGCTAATGAAAAATCCACCTGATAGGCTCCTTGGTCCTATTTATTCCACTACCCCCATCCTGTCTATCTTCTTACCTTAACTTGCACCTGCTGGCTTTAATGTTGCCAAGAGGGTTATAAACAAAGTTTAAAATCAAGTACAGTGAAATGATGTTATTTATGAATCATGCAGGTCCCTGATTAATTCACTACAAGAATATTTTGCCTTATGAATAATGTAGCTCCACAAATATATTACATCTCTGTTTTCAATGGGTGAAAAAGGTCAGGTTTCATAGTAGGCACTTATTAGCAAAAATTTTCTCTTCTTTGGCTTTGTGGCCAGGTGTATGTTTGCCTTTTTCAAACTTTCAAAGATAGTGTTAATTTTTAATTTGCTCCTAATCTCAGTATGTCATTATTATTATCTGAACAGTCTTTGTTTGTAGAAGTCAACATTAATTAAGCTTCTCAACTGAAGTGAAAATATTTCACAGGGATACAGTGAATTCCTGTCCCTCACCATCTCCACCCAGCACATCAGTTGGGTTGAAAATTTTGAAGGAAGCCTGTTCTAAGATGGTGGAAGAGTAAGTGGAAGCTACACTAATCTCCTCCCAGAACCAACCTGAAATTACAACTAAATTGTAGAGAAAGCATCCTGAATAACCAACTGGGCACTAGCTGGAGAGAAGCCTTATAATCAGGGACAGACAGAAGAAACCACTTCACCACAATGAGACTGGTATGCAGTGTAGAGGAGGTGCGAGAGAGCTGGTTGGTCTCCCACATGCAGCAGCTGAAATTCTGGAGGAATATTTCAGAGGTTGGAAAATTCCCACTGAGAAGTGTGGGGTCTAAACCACAAGCTGGGCACCCCAGCCTGCAGGACCAGAGCTGGGACAGGAAACCAGATAACATCCAGCTGTAAAAAGCAGCCAGGTTTCTGTCTATCAGGGAGAGACTGCTGGAGATGCAGAGAGCCTCTTAAAGGGTCAATGCATACATTTTCATTTGCAGCCACTTACCCTGGGTTCCAACAGCGGGAGGGCAGAGTGAACTAGAGACACTTGATGAGAGTCTGAGGTTGCTGGCTCTGGGGAGAGAATTGAAGTAACAGCCACCAGGATCCCTATGCTGAGTCATTCCCCATACTGCAGAAGCCATCTTTCTCAGGCAGAGCACTCTCTCCAAGTGGCATCAGACTAATGGAAGGCAACAGACCCACCTGTAGGAATTACTCTTCTCCACTGTGTGATGCTTCAGCCTGGCTACTGATTACAGCTTGAGGCTATATCATTGGTTAGTTTTAACAACTAAGCTGGAAAATGCAAAGAAGCAGCCAAAATGGTAAGACAAAGAAACTTACCTTAAATGGAAGAACAAGAGAATTCTCCAGAAGAAGAACCAGATGAAATGGAGGCAAGCAATTTATCAGACAGTTTAGAGTAATGATTATACGGATGCTTAACAGCATGAAAAAAGACATAAAAACCATAAAAAAGGACAAGTCAGAAATAAAGAATACAGTATCTGAAATAAATATTACACTGGAAGAAATAAGCACTAGGTTAGATGAAGCAGAGCATTGAATCAGTGATTTAGAATACAAGGTAGAAAATAATCACCCAGGCAGAGCATCAAAAAGAAAAAAATAATTTTTTAAAAATGAGGAGAGCTTAAGAAACATCTTGCACAACATGAAGCATAACAACATCAGCATCATGGGAATACCAGAAGGAGAAGAGAGCAAGCAAGGGATCGAGAAACTATTTGAAGAAATAATGACTGAAAACTTTCCTAATTTGGTGAAGGAAAAAGACACACAAGTCCAGGAAGCTCAGAGAGTCCCAAACAAAATGGACCCAAAGAGGCCTACATCAAGACACAACAAAATTAAAATGAGAAGACTTAAAGGCAAGGAGAGAATCCTAAAAGCCACAAGAGAAAAGCAGATAGTTACATACAAGGGAGCAACAATTAGATGTCATTTGAATTCTCAACAGAAACATTTCGGGCCAGAAGGAAGTGTCATGAAATATTAATGGTGATGAAAAGCAAGTGCATACAACCAAGGCTACTTTACCCAGCAAGGTAATCATTTAAAATTGAAGGAGAAACAAGGACCTTCCCAGACAAGAAAAATCTAAAGAAGTTTGTTAACACCAAACCAGTACTACAACAAATATTAAAGGGCTTGCCAGAAGAAGAAGAAGGAGGAGGGGGAGGGGGAAGGATGGGGAGGGGGAAGGGAAGAAAGAAGAAAAAGAGAAAGAAAAAAAGCAGAGGAAAATAGTCTAACAATTAAATGGCGCTAAATACATATCTATCAATAATCACTTTAAATGTAAGTGGCCTAAATGCTCCAACTGAAAGACATAGGATGGCTGAACAAATAAGAAAGCAAGACCCATATATATACTGCCTCCAAGAGACCCATCTCAGACCAAAAGATATCCACAGACTAAAAGTAAAGGAATAGAGAAAGATATTTCATGACAATGG
The DNA here is from genome assembly GCF_987537825.1 of Furipterus horrens. NCBI lineage: Eukaryota > Metazoa > Chordata > Mammalia > Chiroptera > Furipteridae > Furipterus > Furipterus horrens. Next base: position 55,884,148 of record NW_028327178.1, on the reverse strand, counting down.
AAAGGGGGAAAAAGAGCTAGGGTAGCAGCACTTAAATCCAACAAAATAGACTTTAAAACCAAGGCTATAGTAAAAGACAAATAAGGACACTACACAGTGATAAAGGGAACAAACCAACAAGAAGATATAATCCTTGTATACATTTATGCACCCAACATAGGCACACATAAATATGTGAAACAAATCTTGATGAACATAAAGGAAGTGATTGACAAAAATACAGTCATAGTTGGGAATTTTAACACCCCATTAACTACGATGGATAGAGCTTCTTGACAGAAAGTCAACCAGGAGACAGCAGCCTTAAACAACACAGTAGATCAAATGGATTTAATTGATATCTTCAGAACATTTCACCCCTAAACAGCAGAATATAGATACTTTTCAGGTGTACATGAAATGTTTTGTAGGATAGACCACATGTTAGGACACAAAACAAGTCTTAATAAATTTAAGAAGAATTAAATCATGCCAAGCATCTTCTCTGACCATGGTGCTATGAAACTGGAAATGAATCACAAGAAGAACATTGAAAAATACACAAAGACATGAAAGCTAAATAACATGTTATTAAACAATGAATGGGGCAAAAATGAGATCAAAAAAGATATCAAAAGGTATCTTGAAACAAACAAATATAAAAATACAGCAACCCAAAATCTGTGGGACACAGGAAAAGCACTCCTAAAAGGGAAATTCATAGCATTACAGGCCTATCTGAAAACCAAGAAAGAGCTCAAATAAACAATCTTACTTTACACCTAAAGGAACTTGAAAAACAAGAACAAAGCCCAACATCAGTAGAAGGATCAAAATAATAAAGATCAAAACAGAAATAAACAAAATAGAGTCTAAAAAGATTATAGAAAAGATCAATGGATCAAAGAGCTTATTCTTATAGAAGATAAACAAGATTGACAAACCTTTAACCAGACTCATCAAGAAAAAAAGAGAAAGCACCCAAATAAATAAAATCAGAAATGAAAGAGAAGAAATAACAATTGCCACCAAAGAAATACAAATGATTGTAAGAAAATATTATGAACAACTAGACAAACTAGATGAAATAGATAAATTCCTAGAAACATACAATCTTCCAAAACTAAATCAGGAAGAATCAGAGAATACAAATAGACAGATTATATCTGTTGAACTTGAAGCATATAATCAAAAAATTCCCAACAAACAAAAGCCCTGGACCAGATGGCTTCACAGGTGAATTTTACCAAACATTCCAAGAACAATTTATGCCTCTCCTTCTCAAACTATTTCATAAAATTCAAGAGGAGGGATGGCTTCCTAACTCATTTTATAAGGCCAGCGTTATCCAAATTCCAAAACCATAGAAAGACACTGCAAAGAAAGAAAATTATGGGCAATATCTCTGATGAACAAAATATTACCAAACTGAATATAGCAATGCATCAGAAAGATCATACACCATGATCAAGTGGGATTTATTCTGGTAATTCAAGGTTGGTACAACATTCATAAATCAATAAATGTGATTCACCACATCAACAAAATGAAGGATAAAAACCACATGATCATTTTAATAGATGCAGAAAAAGCATTTGATAAAATTTAGCACCCATTTATGATAAAAACTCAGCAAAGTGAGATTAGAAGGAACATACCTAAATGTAATAAAGGCCATATATGACAAACCCAGCATCATACTCAACAGGCAAAAACTACAAGCATTCCCCTTAAGATGTGGAACAAGACAGGGATGTCCACTTTCACCTCTCTTACTCAACATAGTTCTCGAAGTCCTAACCACAGCAATTAGACATGAAGAAATAAAAGGCATCCAGATTGGATAGGAAGAAGTAGAACTACCACTATTTGCAGACGATGTTATATTGTAGATAGAGAACCCCAAAGTTCCACCGAGAAACTACTGGGACTGATAAATGGATTCAGCAAAGTTGCAGGATATAAAATTAATATCCAGAAATCAGTTGCATTTTTATATGCCAATAATGAACTAACAGAAGGGGAAATGAAGAAAACAATGCTATTCACAATTTCTGCAAAAAGAATAAAGTACCTAGGAATAAGTCTAACCAAGGATGTAAAAGACCTGTACTCAGAAAATTATAAGTCACTGAAGAAAGAAATAAAAGAAGGTACAAATAAGTGTAAACACATACTGTGTTCATGGATAGGAAGAATTAACATGACTAAAATGCCCATACTACCCAAAGCAATTTATAGATTCAATGCAATTCCTATCAAGATTCCAAGGATGTATTTCACAGAACTAGGACAAATACTTCAAAAATTTATGTGGAACCACAAAAGGCCCTGCATAGCAACAGTGATCTTGAGAAAGAAGAACAAAGTTGGAGGAATCATGCTACCTAATATCAAACTTTACCAAAGGCCATAGTAATCAAAACAGCATAGTACTGGCATGAAAACAGACACATAGATCAATGGAACAGAGTAGAGAGCCCAGAAATTAACCCACACCTTTATAGTCAATTAATATTCAACAGAGGAAGGAAGCATGTACAATGGGCTAAAGATCATTTATTCAATAAATGGTGTTGGGAAAATTGGACAGCTACGTGCAGAAAAATGAAATTAGACCACCTTCTTACACCAAACACAAAAATAAATTTAAAATTTAACAAAGACTTAAATGTTAAACCCTAAGTCATAAAAATTATAGAAGAAAACATAAGCAGCAAAATCTCGGACATTGTTCATTGCAATATTTTATCAGATTTATCTCCCCAGGCAAGGGAAACAAAAGAAAAGATAAACAAATGGGGCTGCATCAAGTTAAAAAGTTTTGCACAGCAAAGGAAACCATCAACAAAATAAAAAGACAGCCCACAGAATGGGACAACATATTTGCTAATATATCTGATAAGGGGTTAATATCCAAAATTTATAAAGAGCTTACAAAACTCAACACCAAAAAAATACAACCCATTTAAAAAATGGGCAAAGCAGAAATAAACCCAGGACTATATGGTCAACTAATATTAGACAAAGGGGGAAGGAGCATAAAATGGAGTGAGAAGAGCCTCTTCAACAAATGGTGCTGGTAGAACTGGACAGGGACATGCAAAAAAATGAAACTAGACCACCAACTTACACCACACACCAGAATAAACTCAGGACAGATCAAAGACTTAAATGTAAGCTGTGACACCATAAAGGTCCTAGAGGAAAACATAGGAAAATTTCAGATATTCCACGTAGCAATATTTTCACCGATACATCTCCTAAGGCAAGAGATATAAAGGAAAAGATAAACAAATGGGACTACATCAAACTAAAGAGTTTCTGCTCAGCAAAAGAAAACATTAGCAAGATGAAAAGGGAACCAACTATATGGGAAAACATATTTGCCAATGATACCTCAGACAAGGGATTTATCTCCAAAATATATAAAGAACTTACACATCTAAACACCAAGAAGACAGCCCAATTAAAAAATCAGCAAAAGACCTGAACAAACACTTCTCCAAGGAGGATACACAGAAGGTCCATAGACACATGTAAGAATGCTCATCAACATCACTAACCATCAGAGAGATGAAAATAAAAACAACGTTGAGATAACACTTTACACCTATCAGAATGGCCATAATCAACAAATCAACAAACAACAAGTTCTGCCGAGGATGTAGAGAAATTGGAACCCTCGTGCACTGTTGGTGGGAATGCAGCCTGGTGCAGCCACTATGGAAAACAGTATGGAATTACCTCAAAAAACTACAAATGGAACTGCCTTTTGAACCAGTGATTCCACTGCTAGGATTATACCCGAAAAATCCTGAAACCCCAATTCAAAAGAACTTATGCACCCCTATATTCATAGCAGCGCTATTTACAATAGCCAAGTGCTGGAAACAGCCTAGGTGCCCGTCTGTAGATGAGTGGATTAAAAAACTGTGGTACATTTACACAATGGAATACTATGTAGCAGAAAGAAAGAAGGAACTCCTGCCATTTGCAACAACATGGATGAAAGTAGAGAGAATTATGCTTAGTGAAATAAGCCAGGCTATGAAAGAAAAATACCATATGATATCACCTAATACAGGAGACTAAGGAACAACACAAACAAATGAACTGAATCGAACAAGGAACAGAATAACAGTTATCAAGGGGGAAGGGAAAGGGAAAGAAGGGGGATAAGTAAGGGAAGGTTTTAGTCAAAGGACATGTATAAATGACTCATGGACATGGACAACGCAGGGGAGGGCAATATGACTGTGGGAGAGGGGGTGGGCTGGGTGGGGGGGAGCAATGGGGGAAAATGGGAAAACTGTAATTGAAAAACAATAATAAAAAATAAAAATTAAAAAAAATGGGCAAAGGACATGAACAGGCACTTCTCCAAAGAGGACATACCCATGGCCAATAGACATAAGAAAAGATGCTCAATGTCACTAATCAACAGAGAAATGCAAATTAAAACCATGATGACATATCATCTCACACCTGTCAGAATGGCTATCCTCAGTAAATCAACAAAAGTGCTGGCGAGGATGTGGAGAAGAGGAAACCCTTCTGCACTGTTGGTGGGAATGCAGATTGGTGCAGCCATGTGGAAAGCAATATGGAGATACCTCAAAAAATTAAAAATTGAGCTGCCTTTTGACCCAGCGATCCCACTTCTGGGAATATATTCAAAGGAACTGAAAACACTAATTCAAAAGAACATAAACACCCCTATGTTCATTGCAGCTTTATTTACAATTACCAAGATATGGAAGCAGCCCAAGTGTCCATCAGTAGATAAGTGATAAAACAACTATGGGACATTTACACAGTGGAATAATACCCGGCTGTAAAGAAAAAAATTTTTACTCTGCAAAAGTATGGGTGGACCTGGAGAACATTATGCTAAGAGAGATAAGCCTATCAGAGAAAGACAAATGCCATATGATTTCACTCATACATAGAATCTAATGAACAAAATGAACAAGGAAAATGGGATAGCTAGCAGGATGACATCTAGAGGGTAGGGGATGTGAGGGGTGTAAGAATTGAGCAAAAAGGAAAAGGGGCTCATGGACACAGACAACAGTGTGGTGACTGCTGAGGTGAGAGGGTATAAGGGGAGTAAACAGTAATGGAAAAATAGAATAAAGATTAAATTAAAAAATAAACACTTAAAAGAATATAGTTCACAGGAAAAGCAAACCTAATTATAGCCTAACGATGCCACGTGAATGGTGTTTGCTTTAAAATGGAGACAGTAAAATGTCTTCATCTTGCCAGACTACAATCCTGGTAAGGAAGGGAAGAGCACACTGCCTGGATGCTTTCTGTCATCTCTAGCTTTTCTGTTTTTTGTTGTTGTTGTTGTTGTTGTAAGCACATGTCCAGACTTGAAGTGTTTCTGAATAAGTACAATACCTCAGCCAGACAAATTCAGTCATTTCGTGGGTCTTGGACTCCTGAGATCAGGCTGGATATGTCTGGCTCAAGGTGACAGTTATAGATGACTCAGGCTGATCTAGGTAACTGAATAACCCAAGGACTCAGGCAGTGGGGTTGGTTCAGGATTCCTCTTGGAGTCAGCACTGACAGGAGTGCTAGTCTTGTTTCGTTTGTGGTTAAGTTGGTTCATGGAATAGAGACAGGTGCCATGGGGACCTGAGTTTTTCTGTGTCTGGTATGGCTCTTTCTTATTTCTGAAAAGCCCCCAAGGAAGGTTTAGACCAATGGAGTGCGGACCTGACTCCAGAGGAAATAGACTGGTGATAGATGTTAGATGTTGACTAGACTTATTGTTATGATCATCTTGCAATATATACATATTCCCCACAAATGACTAGGCTTTTTAGGAGACTGAAGTTACATTAATGACTACTTGCATAATTTGGTGGAATTTTTCTGAGGTAAAGAATAAAAAAAGAACACCAGAAGTAAGAAGCAGTGATTGTGCCCTGACTTCCTCCAAAAGGGGAACTTCTTTTATGCTTCCTTTTGCCTTCCAGGAAGATAGCTATGGTGTTAAGTTTGCTTTCCTCAGTCTGGGTGAAGTTGGAGCCCTGCCCTTCCCAGGAAGAGGTTTTTGTTCATGGGACTCACAACCAGAAGAACAAGCTGAAAGAGAAGTTCACTTGGCTGGAAAACACAAGCTTGCCTGAGGAATCAGCTGACTGCAATTCCTATATACCCACCCTTTAACCTTTGCAACCAACAAAGGAAACAGAAACAAAAGCACTTCTAGAAAATAGCTTTCTAAATGTTTTCATTTTGTGAACTACTTGTATTTCCCTTCAGTGGCTACTGAAGACTGAGAGTTGGGATAAAGTCTGACTCTGTGCTGGTAGAGTGGCTTGGAGTAGATCTTTGGTAACAAAGGGGAAGGCTTTGGAAGACTGAGTGGACTCAAGTTATAGGACTTTTGGAAAGAAAAGAGTAGGCGTTTTCTAGTCCAATGACCTTTTTCATAGCTGAGAAAAACTGTGGTCTATAAAGTAAGATGACTAGCCTGGGGGCTCTCCAGTACTTATGTATCTCAGCTGTTCTTCAGACCCCCAATTTACTGTTTTTAATGATCTATGTGCACATTTAGGAAGGACAGAGAAGGTGCAAAAGGGACACTGCGCATACTGATGGGCGTCAAGGACCAGGACTGCCGGACAAATTCAGCAGGCACAGTGTGGGCCCTTCAAAACAGTTGTGACTGTTATTTCCCATTGGTTAGAGGAAAGATAGCAGCTTTTCACTGACTCCTGCCCCTGATGATCCATTTCAGGTCAACTAAGGGTGCAAAGTCATGCTGTCTTCTTCACCTGTTCATTGACCCCTCTGTTTCCCTTCCTTTGTGCTCTGGACTTACTTTGTTTAATTAGGTTCAGGGGGAACAACAAGAGTGACTCGAACCTCTTCCCTTTTCATTGACTTTGCCTGAGCATAGACCCTCATTTTCTTTCCCGAAGACCCTAGTGACTTCAGTGCTCATCTGAGAACCCACAGCATTTGCATTATCTGGGGCCTTGTTAGAAATATAGAATCTTGGCGTCAACCCCTACCTACTGGATCATAGTCTGCATCTTAGCACAATCATTAGGTGAGTAGGATGCACATCTAAATTGAGTTATGCTGTCCTACATGGTCACCCTGCTCCCAGCATCTGTTCTCTTTCACTTCATTCTGAATATCATCTCAAGTTCTGGTTTGGAACAAAAATTCAGCTATGTCAATTCCTTTCTAAAATCCTTGATTGGCTCTGCATTGCTTATCAGACATAAGACCTTTTGCTTTCTAGCCCCCCTTGACTTTTCAGCAACCTAGTTCCCTCTGTGATATCTCCTGAGTTCCTTGCTTTGAACCTCACTTCTTAAGCACTCTTCTCCCCTCACCCAGTTGGCTCAGTGTCCTCACTAACTTTTAGGCGCTTCTCAGACTTCCTTCTGTGAAGCTTACATGCCCAGTTCTCTGATAGTCCACCTGGTGCCTACTGTCTGTTGCATGCTGTGATCCCAGCACAGTGCCCGGCACAGGTAGTTTCTCAGTCTGCATGTGTGTTAGATGAGTGAACAGTGGTGGGCAAGGGCATTATTAGACTGCAGTTCAACAGGAATATTATTCTGCAGGTTAACAGGCTGCTATGATGGTGTGATGATAGTTATCATAAATTAAGTGGGCGATTTAAAAAAGAGCCATGGCTGTTATTCCCTTTTAGACCTTGAGTGGAACATTAGGTTTTCAGCAAGAAAAACTTGGGAGTCACTGATGTTATGTATTGCTTTGCCTGGGAAGCTTCCTGTGCCTTTAAAATGCTTCCGGAGAAGGATCTTGTACAACAATGCTTGGTGACATGGGCCTGCATTTTATAAATATTGGTCTGAGTGGTCAACCAAGACAGGCAAAGTTCTTCTCTGCTAACATCCGGGGCCCTTACCACCCCTGAGATTCTGGAAAGTTCTTTATAAATGTATTACCTTCTACTGTGATCTAAACCTATTCCCTCTGATTTTGCCCATTTAAAAATAGAAACGTGGACTCTCAGGCCTCAGGGGAAAGGAAATAACTCCTACTTCCTGCTCCCTAGCTTTGAAAGCTGTGGTTGAAACGTACTCAGGTATGGTTGGCTGGAACTGGTGGTCAGCCAGGGGATGGGGGAAGAAAGGAAGAGTGAAGAGCCCTGGGTGCATTTAGTGGAGCATTTCTGCGTTGATATCAGATGCCACAGTGTTTCAGAGAGCACAGAGGCAGCGCATGGAAGGGATAGATACAAGCAGAAGCCTAGGTACTCACAGGAAATGTGAGTAAACTCAATAGATATAAAGTGGAATTCGTTTCTTACGGAGTGGGATTCATCAAAAATTTTCAGGATTTAAAATATAAAAGCAGTTCTTAGACAAAAAAAACTAAAGATTTGTTCTAATAAGCATAGTTAGATTTTTTTTGGCTTCTTCATTTTAGGGAAAATAATCTCCCATGATGATATTATATTGCTCTTTTGCCTTTAAAATAACTCATTCTAAAACATTAAGTGAAATAAGCACTAACTTTACTATTATCACTGCATCTTCTGGGTCAGCTGAGTGAAGCACAGAGACACAGAGTGTCACCTCACATAGTGTGCTGCTCTCTGGGGAGTGTCTGCAACTTAGGCTAAAATGCCATGTTCAGTGTTATTACTATGGTTATTGATTACTATTTTAAATGAGTCTGACATATGACTATGTAATGATAATTTGGAAAATCAAGTTAGGCTTTCTTATTCTCATTAGGGAATTATTTGATTGGTTTCACAAAGGAGGGAATCATATAGTAACATAGCAAATTAGATAAAACTACTAAAAATACTTGAAAGACACTATTGCATAAAAGGTCAATATTTTCAATTTTTTTTCTCTTAATTATAGACATCCTGAATAGAGCTTCATAATGTGGAAGAATGATTTTAGAGTTAGATTTGGGCTGTGAGAAGCTTGGCCAGCATGAGTATCTAAGAAAGAACATATAGTGATCACCTAAGTAAAAATTCAGGATTCTTGCAAAGCTGGATCAGTCTTCTCAGGACATAGGGCCATAGACAGACATGACAGTGTGGGCTGAAGAGTGGCTTCAGTCCTGACTGACAGCATGTATAGCTGCCCTCCTGATACCTTCCACAGTTACCCTGCCTCTTTTGAGAGTGAACATTCCTACCAGGAAGAGGCATGTCTGAGGAAGTGTCGATGAGGAGACTCTCTGGGAGCAGAGAGAGTCACTGAGGAGATAGTTCCTTCTGCTGACCTAAGCTCTCTCTTACCTCAAAGCCCTGAACCCCATGACTGCTTTCTGGGCAGATGGGCTGATTCAGGCTCAAATCTGAGGAGGCAGAGTTTCCGCAGATGGAGGCTGATGCTCTGACATGAACTGTGTTGTAGCAGTGGCATGATTTCTTAGTGGACATGATGTGACAATGTTGAGCATATGTCCCCATCTCTTGAGAAGAGCTCCAGTGACCCTTGAGCTGTGACTGCTATCCAAGGCTTGGCTCCTGTTGTCACAGTTCTGGTCCCCACAGTTCCTACCCCCACCACTCATAACTCTTCCAGGTACAGCTTTGTTTTATTCCTGGACACCATCATTCATTTATTTTTTCATTCAACAAATATTTGTTAATTGCTTGCCCTGAGTCAGGTCCTGTGCTGGTCATAGGGATTCTGCAGGTCTCAGGACAGGCCAAGACCCATCTGTCCTCCACAGCTTGCAGTCCCATTGGAAGAGGTGGGCAATTAAGTAAGTAATTACGGGAGGGTCCTGAATAAGGGGCTTCAAACTTTGAGGGTCAGAAAGACCTACCTGAGGAAATGACATTTAAGCTGGTATGTGAAAGGTGAGTAGAGTGTGGGTGAGGGAATGCCATGTGGAAGGAAGGCCTACAGGAAAGGAGAAGAGAAAAGGCAGAGCACATGTGAGGGACAGGGTGGGGGTCAGTTGGGGACCGTGGGAGTAGGGTGGTGACAGGATGGGAGATGGGAAGGCCTGCTGACCATGGGTCCAGGAAGGAGAGTGAGGGGTTGCAGAGGGTGGAGGTGAGCAAGTTCAGAGCAGTGGACGGTGTCTGCAGGAGAGACAGTGGGGAGCTGGACTGCAGTGAAGGCTGGGAGCCTGTGAGAAGGGCCAGAGTGGGGGAGAAATAGTACCCCTCATAAAACCCCATGGCCACCAGGTCTTCAGCCTTTACTTCTTGTGCCACAGGCTCGATGATGGATGAGTCTAGGCAATACTATTATGCCACATCATTTTCTTTATGAACAATATTCTTCCAGTTTCTCCAAAATCAGGTTCCTGTTAGTAATGTGATTATAAGTAAGTTCTTTTGCTTGGCAAAAATCACCACTCTTCCTGAGCAATTAGACAAGGGCTATAAGTATTTAAATGTCTTAATTCTTCCCACCCACCCCTTCAAAAACAAAACTACAAATTGAATGACAAGTTACACAAAATGGAAAGGAGCACAGGGAGACTGATGGTGGTGCTAGGCCAGAAGTGTCCTGTGGAGTCTGGGGTAACTGCAAGGTGGTGCAATTCTGAGGCTGGTTCATTTGTCCTGTGAGCAAGTCATCCCAAGTGAGATCACCACCAGGAGTGTCTCGACTTCCAACTGGCTTCTTGAGCAATTAGAAGTGATGAAGTGCTTCTCTGGTGCCTTGATGACTAGCCTGGGCCCCAGCTGCTGGTATCAAGCCTCATTACAAAAGTGTCCATCCGTGTCCAGTAAACGCAGAGGGATGAGTTGCAGCTCTGTGTCTTGGTAGGGAAGAGAGCTGAGCCCTGAGGCCTGGGGGAGTAAATGTGGGGCCTAATGAAATGGGGAATCGGGTTATGGTTATGGAAACAGAGTAAGAGGAGAGGTAGCTGGAAGACACTGGCGCAGAAATGGAAGAAGTCTTTCGGTACTTGATAGGATTAAAAAGTCTGAGGTAGTAAGCAGAGATTGAAGGTAAGAAGATGTCTTTCTGCCCAGTGTTTCAGAAAACAAATATAACAATGGGAAATCAAGGGAAGGAAGAATTATTTTTTATTTTTATTTATTTATTTTAATTAAAAAATTGTATGTACTTAGAAGCATTCAGAATGTCAACAAAACAGCTGCAACTTTTTTGCAATTACAGAGTATTATTCAGTTAACAGAACAATTATTTTGTATAAGCTGCATCAGACAACTGAAGATGAAAAAACTACCATCCCCATATATAACTGATTTGTGCTGTGCACCAACAAGAACTTGCTTTAAACTTCCATGCCAATTTACAACCCCCTTACTGTACCAGGCAAGGTTAGTGGCTATTGAAAATACCACCAGGACAGGGCTATCTAAAGACACATTTGGTAGTGTGTTAACTATACAAAAAAAGACACTGTATAGTTTAAAAAAAAATCTTACACAACCTTACATTTCAATTTTTTTCCTTTAAAAGGAGTGAGTTGTATACAGGGGGGTTAAATGCTTTATAGAAAAGAAAAAAGAAACTGTGCTAGAACCAACTTATTCACCATCGTCATCATCTTCTTAATCTTCATCTTCTTCATCCTCCTCCTCCTCCTCCTCTTCATCGTCCTCTTCTTCCTTCTTTTTCTTGCTTTTTTCAGCCTTGGTAACTCCATTTTTTGCAGCATCAGGCTTTCCTTTAGCTCAATGTGCAACAATAGCCTTTTCATATTTCTCCTTCAGCTTAGCAGCCTTCTTTTCATAAGGCTGCTTGTCATCTGCAGCAGTGTTATTCCACATCTCTCCCAGCTTCTTTGCAACATCACCAATGGATAGGCCAGGATGCTCTCCTTTGATTTTTGGGTGATACTCAGAACAAAACAAGAAAAAGGCTGAAGGAGGCCTCTTGGGTTCATTGGGATCCTTGAACTTCTTTTTGTTTCCCCTTTACGGGGAATATAAGTTTTCATTTCTCTTTCTTAATGGGCCTTGTCCCCCTTTGCCATGTCTTCAAATTTTCCTTTCTCTTTAGCAGACATGGTCTTCCACCTCTCTGAACACTTCTTAGAAAACTCTTGAGAAGTTGACTGAAGCATCTGGGTGCTTCTTCTTGTGCTCCTCCCGGCAAGTTTGCACAAAGAAAGCATATGATGACATTTTGCCTCTCAGCTTCTTAGGATCTCCTTTGCCCATGTTTGATTACTTTTCCTCAGCGAGCTCAGAGTCACCTAGTGCCCGTCCGGCTCGCACTTGCCGCGGCGCTGTCTCTATGGAGCTCAATGTACTGCAATGGCTGTGAGAGTGGGAGCCAGATGCAGCCTCTTCACTCTCTCTGCTCTGTAACCTTTTTATTTTAGAAGTGCATGTTTCATAATTATACTTCAGAAATTGGTCTGTTTGCAAAAGGCTGAATTACTCTTCCCACATTCCGAGACTGTTTAGAGCCCTTCAAAACAATTGTGACTGTTATTTCTAATTTCAGATATACAAAATAAACTGCCCCTCAAGAAACGTGATCTACCTTTGAAATCGCCTAATGGAAATTCATTGCATAGGCTGCAGTCTTCTAGGTATTTTATGATGGTTCGGGTTTTAGTCCCTTTTGAAATCAGAATCATCAGTATACTTGTTATTGCTAATAAACAGTGATTTTTGCAAGATCCTTAAATGGTTTTGCACACCTCCTCCCTGCCACCTCCATCCTAATGTATATCTTTCTAAAGACTCATAGTAAATATTAAATGTTCTGAAGTATTATTTCAAAGTTTCTTAATTGTTTCTTGAAATAGTTGTGGGAGTGTCCACATATCATAGCAAATAGTGTCTGCCATGCAAGCATTCACACATCAAAGAGATGGCTGAGGAAGTGGATTGATTGATAAGTTAGGGAATGGACAGGATTAGAGAGAGGAAAGAGAGTAAGCTTTTCCACAGAAAAAGAGTTATAAAGAGACTGGTGAAAAGAAAACCAGTTAAATATCAGTTTTGTGATGAGGAGGAATCTTGGACTCCAGATTTTCCCCTTGAATTGAAATATTGGGTTGGAGAGATAATCTGGAAGTTTATACTTAATATAATAAGAGAGCCTTATATAGAGAGTTCATGTGAAAATGTCATTTTTTCCTTCCTTCTTCCCTTCATTCATTCAACAAATATTGAGCATGTACTATGTGCCAGACACCGTGAAATAAATAGACAGTACTTGCCCTCATGGAATTTATAGTTTGGTGCAAGAAAAAAGCTAATACATTAAATTAATTAATTAAATGCTATGGAAGAAGGTGATGTGTGCTTTAGAGAAAAAAGAAGAGAAAGAATGGAGATCAGAAAAGTCAGGGAGTCCTAATTTTTAAATAGGCAGTCAGGGAAGGCCTCACTAAGGATGTGACATTTTGCATGATGACCCAAAGGAGTGAGTCGTCATGCAAATGATGTAATGATGTACAGAGTCAGCTGTACAGACCTCAAGGGAAAGGATCATACAGTGCAAAGGCCCCGTGTTAGACTCTGCCTGGTTTAATTGACAGACATTAAGCCACTTCATGGGAGGGTGAAGGGCCACATCATGTAGGGCTTTACAGATCTCAGAAAGGAGTTTTACTCTGAAATTGGGAGGCACTAGAAGAGTCTGAACAGAAATGCAACATGATTTTGACCTGTGTTTTAAAAGATTCATCTGGCTGCTACAATGAGAATAGACTGTCTAAGGGCAAGTGTGGGAGCAGAGAGACTGAAACAACATAAGTGAAAGATAATGATGCTGGTGCAGACTTACAGGGTGGTACCTGTGAAGAGGATAAGAAGTAGTGGGTATATTTTGGATTCTGAGTCACCCAGATTTGCTGTGGATCAGGTGGATCAGATGTAGGATGTGAGAACAATAAGAGACAAGAGGACCACAGGGCTGTTGGCCTGAGCTCATGGAAGGTTGCAGTTACCCTTGACCGAGACATGGGCACTGGGGGGAGGGGGGCGTAAGTAGCTTTGGTTTGGCTATATTAAGTGTGTGATACTGGATGGACAGATAGGCCATTGGATGGAGTGCCATGTGTGTCTTGCTCCCAGTGCCCAAAAGATGAAGGGAAGTGAAAAAAGCTGATAGGGGCTGAGAGAGAGCTGGTGAAACATGCTGTATAACTCTGGAGCTGGCAGTGATTTCTCTTGTAATTACAAACAGAGATGGAACCCACATAAGATACAGAGTTTTAAAATTGCTCACAGTTTGCCACAAAAAAAAAAAAAAGAAATGAAAGTTATACAAAGTAAAATAAAGAAAAATATACAGGGAACCAACAGTGATGGGAAGGAAGCCAGGGTTCAAATCAATAATTTGGAACAAAAGAAAGAAATAAACCTTCACCCAGAACAGAAAGAAGAAACAAGAATTAAAAAAAAAAAAAAAAAAAAATACGGGGAGAGGATTAGGAACCTCTGGGACAACTTTAAATGTACCACCATCTGAATCATATGGGTTCCAGAGGAGAAGAGGAAGAGCAAGAAATTGAAAAATTATTTTAAAAAATAATGAAAGAAAACTTTTCTAATTTGGCAAAGGAAATAGACATACAAGTCCAGGAAGCACAGAGAGTCACATTCAAGCTAGACCCAAAGACGACCACACCAAGACACATCATAATGAAAATGCCAAAGGTGAAATATAAAGAGAAAATCTTAAAAGCAGCAAGAGAAAAGCTGAGAGTTACCTAAAAGGAGTTCCCATAAGACTATAAACTGATCTCTCAAAAGAAACTTTGCAGGCAAAAAGGGGCGGGCAAAAAGTATTCAAAGTGATAAAAAGCTTTAAAAAAATAAATAATTAAAATAAAAGAAAGAAAGAAAAACAACAAAACAAAGTGATGAAAAGCAAGGACCTACAACCAAAATTACTCTATCCAGCAAAGCTATCATTTAGAATGGAAGGGCAGATAAAGTGCTTCCCAGACTAGATAAAGCTAAAGGAATTCATCATCACCAAGCCATTATTACATGAATTTTAAAGGGACTTATTTAAGAAAATAAAGAAGATCAAAACTATGATATGAACATTAAAATGACAACAAACTCACAACTATCAACAACTGAATCTAAGAAATAAAAACAAAAGCAAACTAAGCAAAGAACCAGAACAGGAACAGAATGATAGGTTTGGGGATCATTTGGAGGGTTATCAGCTGGAAGGGGGAAGAGAGAAAAAGTGGGAAATGGTGCAGGGATCAAGAAGCATAATTGTTAGGAACAAAATAGAGGAATCTTAAGAATAGTATAGGAAAGGGTGAAGCCAAAGAAGTTACATGCACAGCCCAGGGATATAAACTAAGCAGGGAGGGATTGCTAGAAGGAAGGGAGGTACCTGGTCAAAGGGGGCAAAGGGAAAATAATTGGGACAATTGTAACAACATAATCAATAAAATACACTTAAAATTGCTTAGTTTTATCTAGAACGTTATGATTTTCTTTTGCACCCCCCAACCCCCACATTTGTCTTTATTTTCATAACACCTTTGTTCTGTTCAGGCTGTTTGGAAAAGCATTCCTCTGGGACCCTGACCTGCCTTTATTATGGGCTGTTTCTTAACCATGCCACCCCCAACTGGAGCAGCGCGTAAGAAATGTTCTTCTCCAGAAGAGAAAATATAACTTATTACTTGTAAAAAAAAAAAAGGCCTTGCAGCTCTGCTAGAAATTTAGCATATGATTTGCCTACCATGTTCCTTCAACCATTGTCCTAAAAATGCCAGAGGTGTGCTCTCCAGCATACCTAAGGAGGAGACAGGCAGAAACTCCCTGAGTTACCAAAAGTCAACATTGATTTGATTTTCTTAGAAGTCAATGTTTAGTGCCCCTGCATCCCCTTTTCTTTCCTCTTCCCTCCCTCTGCCCTCCAGCTACTGTGCTGGAGAAAAGGATCAGCTTGATGAACCTGGGAAGGCTGTTGAGCCCAGGTGGTGATCAAGCGGTTGATTAGAAAGAAATTGTAGGAAGAGAGAGGAGTTCAAATCAGTTACAAGCCAGTCACATCTCATGGACCAATTCCTTTCTCTGTGATGTAGGGAAGAAGGAATCTTGAGTGAACCTGGCCAGAACTCTCAGTTGGTTTTAAGCAACTTGCCTATAGCCACACAGCTTGTCAGTAGCCAGGTTTCGCTTCATCTCCTTTAGATTCTTCCTTGCATCTTTCCTCTGCTATGCTATGTTGGTGGGTGAAAACAGAAGGAATTAGTTATAAATGCTGGTTTTGGAAGGAAAATAATTATTTCCACAAATACCTGAGCCTGGAACAGAAATTTTACCTCTCAGACAGGAAAACAAGCAGCATCTCCTCAGGGCCTGCAACCTGAGACTCTTATACCTTCGAAATGCCCAATGGTGTAGCAAAGGAATGTCTCCTTCTCCTCCTCACTCCCTTTTACCTGAGGGTTCTTGAACCTTTGCCTGAGTTCTACCTCTGACTCAAACCTGGAGGGAGCATGTTGAGTCCCAGTCTCCCAGCCTCAGCATCTAACCAGATTTGTTCTGACCTAGGGCAGCAGTTACTGATTGTCTTGTGTTTTGAGGCTCTGAGTTTTGCCTGGTGTCAAGAACTCAATTTTCTACCCTTGAAGCCCTTTGTTCTCAAGTCCAGTCTTTTAAGTTTGCTGCTGAAAACTTTCTAAAGAACCTACCTTGCTCCTGCCCAGATAGACCCTTGGACATGGTGACCATATTAAACCATTACTAAACCATGTGGCTGCATCCACTGAAGTGAAAAGGAGGGCTGGCATTGAGCACACCTGCAAGTGGGGACAGAGGGGGTGTGTGGGGTCTGTGCCTCTATTCCACCTTCCTGGCCCCATACTTGTGAATAGGCAGCTGAGACATGTTTGTTCAGCATTTCCTAAATGCTGGGCACGTATATTTAATCATTTAACTTTCCTAGTCTCTGTGAGGATGGATGTTATTATCCATTTTACCAATGAGAAAATTGGAGGTCAGAAAAATGCAACCATTTGCTCTAGCCACCAAAACAAGAGATTTGGGGGGAGAGGTCCCTACCCAGGTCTTGCCCCATTAGTATTCATGCCTGGTCCATTGGAAGGCCTTTCCTCCAAGTTCTGCAAGGATCTCTCTGTTCACATCTGTGGGCCTGCCCTTCAGTAATGGCCTTAAGACTCAGCGTGTTTGCTTTGTCTCCTGCTGTCTCATGTGCCCTGCCCCCCAAACCCGATCTGACAGTCTGATGTAGCCCACTATGCCAAAGCCTACAGGATATCTGAATTCTCTTTTGCTTCATTCAGGGAAAGGAATTTTCAGTGAGAGCCTTAAATCGTAGAGGGACAATGGAGTGACAAAGCTCTGTGTTTTGATAGTCAACAGGTTATCTTGTTAAATTTTATAAATTAGTCCCCTCTACACCTCACACACAGGGAAAGGAAGTCAGCAGAGGTGTGTGTTCTGCCCTTGCCCTTTTCAGCCAGGACAGGAACTAAATTGTTCATACCTGGTCACATCTTTCATGCCCAGCTCAGCAGGTATTTAATGAGTGGTCTTTTTGTGCCAGAACATCATCCAAGCTGCACAGACCTCTACCCCAGCCTGGTTAGGTGGGGAGGGATCAGGTTCTGGCCAAATAGGAAAGCACTTTTGTCTGACAGGAGCTAGGATGTGTCCAGGAGGGGGGAAACCCAGCCTGGTGGTGGCTTTGCCTTAGCTTCTTCCTCTCCCTTGCCCTCTCCCTCCTAGTAGGGTTAGGGCAGCTTTGCTGGGAGGTGCTGGATTTTGCAGACATCTGAGAGGAATAGAAGGTCCAGAGGTTAGGAGGACAAAAGGTCAGAGATAGAAAAACAGTTTCTCCCTCACTGATAAAACATTCTCAAGAAGTTTTTCTTTCTTATCAGAATTAAAAAGATATGGCTTACCCCACAACCACCCCACCCCAGGAGAGACAGCCCCTAGTGTACATATCCAATACAGGTGCCTATATCATCTTCAGTTTTTCAAATGAGTGTCAGCTAATCTGATACTGATTTGGATGTTTTGGTGGTGGTAGTTATACAAAGTTTAATTTAGCTTAAGCTCAGCCTTGCATACAGCAGTATTATTATACATATTTTAACATTTGTGGTTGAAGGTCATTCTCAAAAATTAGATTATAGTTTTAACTTTTGCAGCTCTTCTGATAATTTTGGAAAGGTGCATTACCCAAAGGGAGTGTTCAGCAGTGACACTAGCTACATATTTGGAGAAATATTCTATAGTATATGAGTATATTGTTCCTGGCTGGTTTGGCTCAGTGGATTGAGCGTCGGCCTGCTAGCTAAGTGTCGCTGGTTCGATCTTCCAGTCGGGGCACATCAGAGAAGGAAAACTCTGACTCCAAAAAACCTCCGCTGCCTTGCGGCATACCTCTTCAGGGGAAAGGCTAAGGGAGTAAACCCTGACAGAAAATCCGGAGCCGGAGTCCCTAAGGCGGTTTGACGTTGTAGTCAACACCGGCAACTCCTGCGGCGCACCTGAAGCCAAGCTGTATTGACTCCATCTTTCCCTTGGACCCTTCAGCTGCGAAGAGAGGGGGGTCTGCTGCATGGGCAACAGCAGACCCTCCATATCACCCTGCCCAGGCTCTGTAGCTTCAGCTTCACTGGAGAGGACACTCCAGCGTCATCGCAAGATGTCGATTTAACACGGGAGGAGACAGATAACCGTGTCACTCCCAAGTCGGACTGCACAGCCATTCTCGGCGGTGCAGATAGACTCTTAAGAAGCTACACCATCGTCTCTCGAGACGGACGGCTGCCGAAATATGAGTATATTCATTCATATTTATTAAACACCTATTATTTGCTAGGACTTTGCAAGGTATTAGGCCTCCAAAGATGAAGAGTCAAACCTTCCTTGAGGAAAACTTATAGGCTGCTAGGAAAGGTCATGAGAAAAGTCAGTGAGTATTGCTATAGTGGGAGCATGTGCCCCAGGCACAATGAGGTCTCATGTCAGTGTCTGAATCTGCTTAGGAACATCAAGAGGTGTGGAGGAGATGACAGAGCTTACTATAGGTGCTGGAGAACCACCTGACTGGCCTGGAAGCCATCCTCACCTCCTGAATTGTCGAAGCTTCAGGCTCATCTAACAGCTTTCTATAGCCACTGTACAAAGATCAAAGGAAAGGCTGAGTGGACCAGTTTCTCACTCTAGGCTTCCTCAGCACCATTTGTCTAGCAGCTCCTGGGATTTGTTCACTAGGTTTCCTGGCTACTGGCATCTGCTCCTTCAGCTTCCCAGGAACCCATGGAAATATTTCCACCACTGTATATTGAGAGCAAAGACCCCTCATGGGGACTCACTTTGCTCACCTCCACTTTTGTTTTCTGTGTATCTTGCCTTGGTGTGGCAGTATAGATGGGGAGTACAAACATGCACTTGGGAGTGAGGAAGGCCTGAGTTTGAATATTGGCCCAGCAGTCCTGGTCAGGAAACCATGACCACACAGTTGACCTAGCTGGTCCCTGGACTCTGGTCCCTGGTCCCCTATGTGGGGAGAGCAGACGAGAATGTGTTCTATGTATTGATTCCATGAATATGTGCATGATGATGGCCGCTGCTCTTTTCTGGCTAACCTGGGCTAGTGTGTGGCCAGCCCTAGGGTCAGCTGCCCACTCCCTGGATTCTCCATGCCAGTACGCTTAGGTGCTTCAATTTTAGTAACTTAATAATTTTCCCCATATGTCACATAGTACCTAGTTCTGTATGATATAATTTTTGTATTACAGTAGTCCCTCTCTATATCGCAGTTCACTTATCGCAACCTCACTGTATCACGGGATTTAAAAAAATATTATATCTAATTATTTATTGCAGATTTTTTGCTATATCGCGAGATTTTGTGGTACTGTATACATATGTTGTTAAAGTTATGTAGGTTTAAGAGTGTAGAATATGTTTAAGAACATAAGTAGTGTTTATAAAGGTGTGGAAAAGGTTAATAAGGGAGTGGGAAAGGTTAATAAGGGAGTGGGAACGGTTTATAAGTGCGTGGGGAGGGTTTATAAAGCCTTAATATATATATAAATGCTAAAATAAATGTAAAGTTCCTACTTTCGCCTATTGCGGGGGGTGGGGGTGGGGTGTCTAGAACATAATACCCACAATAAGTGAGGGAATACTATAAAGCGTTATTACTGAACAGCTAAGTATTGTTACTGAACAGCAATTTGGGGTCCAGCTGCCTGCTTGCAGGCTGATACCCTCTAGGCAAAATTCCAGAGGCAAAGGTTTGGTGAGAAAGGAAAGGAGTCTTTATTCAAAAGCAGTCACTTAAGCCTATCAAGTCACAGCTTTAGTTTTTTAAGCCTATCAATTAAGGCTAAACTGGAACACCTGGGTTTTCCTGGCTTTTCCCTTGTTAGTTTCTATAGAGTTAGATTACAAACTAAAACAACATAATACACAATAGCTACACAGTTCTGGAAGAATGGCAATATTCTGCCTCAGAGCTTGTTCCTTGCAGAACACCCAAAGAATAAACCTGCCACCCTCTGCCAGGCCAGACTGATCTGAGGCTGTGCCCAGGGTTCCTTCCCGTAAAAAATACTGTTCATTGGAAAATGCAGGCAGCTGCAACATGATCCTCCAGGCGTCATTGAGGAAGAGCCTGATCCTGAGCCTGAGTGAGCGACTGAGTGAGTGAGAGAGAGAGAGTGTGCTCAGGATCCAGAACAGCTCATGAGCCAAAGAGCCAGCCCTCTTTTTATTTCCATCGGCTCTGGCGGCATTCAGCTTATCAGCCAATCCCATCCTAGACCGCTTTCCATTGCCTTAGCAAACTCCTTCTACGGCCCCTCATACTTCTCCCCAGTGATCTTAGTCAGATCTCTCTGTATCAGCATCACAGTAAATAAATAATATCACCACAAAAAATAAGAACAGGAAACATCAGCTTTGGTTGAAAATACAAAAAGATAAAGCCTTATTAATTGTTTTAAAAGGGGCCTTTTCCCTTATTACTTCCTGGTTTAGTTTTATGATAATACATGAACTGCCTCTGCTGAAGTAGCTGTGGATTATTGATAATTACTCGTGGTTCTGGGATGCATCAAACACTTGGGAATATCAAGAACTAAGAAACAAGCCTGGAAACTAAATTTTAACCCCATTTTCTGCTCTTTACACACTAATCAGATGAGGTTTCAGAAACCATCTAATGAGGAAATAGTTACTAAGCACACAACATAATTTCTCTAAGAACCCCGATCACTGGCCAGTGCCAAGTATCAAAAGCATTTGCACATTGCCAGCATAGTTCCCTGGGATATATGACATTGTAGGTGATTTTCACATGCAAAATATTTTTACTACACATTTATTTTTGGTTTTTATTACTTCTTCATGACTTTTCTCCTTACTGAATTAAAACAATTTCCTTTCTCCAACGAATCGGAAATGTACTGGCTTAGCTAATTATGAAAACAAATAGCAAGGTAAATCTAGAAAGGTTACTTATGGGTTTTGTCATGTGCATAGAAAACCCCTAAATTATTTGGGAGAAGGGATCTGATGATGTATACAGTAGTCTTCCCTTATTTGTAAGTTTGCTTTTTGTGATTTCAGTTACCTGTGGTCAACCATGGTTCAAAAATATTAAATGGAAGATTCCAGAAGTAAACAATCATAAGTTTTAAATTGTTCACTGTTCTGATAGGTGTAATGCAATCTTGAGTCTTCCCACTCCATTCCCTTTATCTAGTCTATCCATTCTGTTTAACTCGCTGCCAATTAAGTCACTTATTGGCCATCTCAGTGATCAGATCGATTGTCTCCTTATCATAGTGCTTATGTTTAAATAAGTCTTATTTTATTTAATAATGACTCCAAAACACAAAAGTAGTGATGCTGGGAATTTGGATATGCCAAAGAAATGCCGTAAACTGCTCCCTTTCATGAAAATGTGGAAGTTCTCATATTAATAAGTAAAGAAAAATAATCTATGCTGAGTTTGCTAAGATTTATGGTAAGAAGGAATCTTCTACCATGAAATTGTAAAAAAGAGAAAAGAAATTGGTGCTAGTTTTGCTGTCCCACTTTAAACTGCAAAATTTACAGCCACAGTGCATAATAAGTGCTTAATAAAGGTGGAAAAGGCATTAAATTGGTGGGTAGAAAGCATGAACAGAAAATGTGTTTCAATTGACAGCAATGTGTTGCACCAGAAAGCATTGAGATCACTTCAGCAAGTGATCCCCTTAAACAAGTGACCCCAAGCCATTTACAGCAAGTAAGGGATGGTTACACAGATTCAGAAAATGGTTTGGACTGAAAAATATAGAAATTACTGGTAAGGCTGCATCTGCTGATGAAAAATCTGTTGCCACATTTCTGGCAGAGTTGAAGAAGTTGATTAGGGTAGGGTAGTATCCTCAGTTTTGGACATCTGCTAGAGGCCTTGGAATGTATCCCCTGCAGACAAGGATGAACTATATAACCAAAAGCAACCAAAGTTCATTCTATCAGGGTGAAAGAAGAAACAACCCAGAGATAGCTAAAGACAAAGTGCTGCCTACACCTTCTGTTTACAGAACAGAGGTTCTTTTAAGGAGTGAAAGCAAGAAAAGAGATCTTATTTTATGTTATTTCATTTTTAAAAGTTGTATTGAATTAATATGTAATTAGAAAAGCACTTATATCAGAAGCTCACTGTATTTTTTACACATTGAACACACCTGTGCTAACTGCCACTTTAAAATGATTAATTTTATATTAATGTGAATTTTACCTAAACAAACAAAAAGCAGCAGAACTCATCCAGCCACTCATAGAACTCCCTTGGGCTACATTTTTGTTAGAAATGTAGACGTGAAATTGCTGGGAGCACATGGTTTCCCATTAATATGCTGACCAGCAGAGTTGTGAGATCTCTACTTGCTCCACATACTCTACTTGGTATTTGTCAGGCTTTTCATTCAGCCATTTCTGGTGGGTGGGGAGTATATATAACATTGAGGCTTTAGTTTGTATTTCCTAGATGACTAAGTGACTTTGTCACATGTATATTAATCATTTGATTTTTTTATCACAACTTTTTATTTTTATACAAGTGAAAAAGCTCTTTTGAGCTCATAAAGACATAGAAGTGACAAACTATTGTGAGGCACCATCAAGTTCAAAGACAATTATAGTTGACATAAAATATTATGTTAGTTTCAGGTGTATAACCAAGTTGTTAGACATTATATAACTTACTAAGTGATCACCCTGATATATCTAGTACCCATCTACCACAAACATAGTTATTATAATATTATTGACTATATTCCCTATTCTATACTTTACATCCCATGACTATTCTGTAACTACCAGTTTATACTTTTTGTTTGTTTGTTTGTTGATTTGAGAGAGACACATATCAATTTGTTGTTCCACTTATTTATACATTCATTGTTTGCTTCTTTTATATGTCCTGATCAGAGATTGAACCCACAACCTTGGCATGTTGGGACAATGCTCTAACCAGATGAGCTACCTGGCCAGGGCCCTAATTTGTACTTCTTAATCCCTTCACCTAGTTCATCCATCCTCCCCAAGTCCCTCCCATCTGGCAATCATCAAAATGTTCTCTGTATCTATGAGTTTGTTTCTGTTCTGCTTGTTCATTTATTTTGTTTTTTAGATTCTACATATAGAAATCATATGGCATTTCTCTTTTTCTGGCTTATTTCATTTAGCACAATACCCTCTAGGTTCATCCATGTTGTTGTAGATGACAAAATTTCATTCTTTTTTATGGCTGAATCATATTCCATTGTATATATGCACTGCTTCTTCATTATTCCTTCATCTGGTACACTTAGTTTGCTTCCTTATCTTGGCTATTATAAATAATGCTGCAATGCACATATGAATATATATGTCTTTTCAATTTAGTGTTTTGGGGTCCATTGGATAAATACTCAGAAGTGAAATTACTGGGTCCTTTTTTAAGTCTTGTTATACAGTCTTTATTTTAAAGTCTATTTTGTCTGGTGCAAGTATTGCTACCCCAGCTTTTTGTTTGTTTGTATACATTTTCATGAAATATCCCTTTACTTTGTCTCTGTGTGTCTTTTGATCTGAAGTGAGTCTCTTGTAGACAGCATACATAAGGGTCTTGTTTTATTTATTCAGCCTCCATATAACTTTTGATTGGACATTTAATCTATTTGCATTTTAAGTAATTGTTGCCATTGTATTATTATTTTTTATCTTCTTCAACGTTCTTGTAATACTGGTCTGAAGCTCTTTATTTGCCCTTTACTTCTAAATGATAGCTTTGCTGGGTAGAGTGATTTTAGTTGTAGGTCCTTGCTTTTCATTATTTTGAATATTTCTTGACAATTCTCTTTGGCCTGCAAAGTTTCTGTTGAGAAATCAGCTAGAAGTCTTATGGGAGCACCCTTGTAGGTAACTATCTGCTTTTCTCTTGCTGTTTGGAAGATTCACTCTTGGTCTTTAACCTTTTGCATTTTAATTATGATGTGTTTTGGTGTGGGCCTCTTTGTATTCATCTTGTTTGAGACTTTTTGTGCTTTCTGAACTTGTATGTCTGTTTCCTTCATGAGGTTAGAAAGGTTTTTCATTATTAGTTTTTCAAATAGTTTTTCAATTCCTTGCTCTCACTCTTCTCCTTCTGGCACCCCAGAAAGAAGTACAAAGGCATGTCAGTTCAAGGATACTTCAGGAGTGATTTCTTGGTGTGCCATGTGGCAAAAACAGGGGAACGGTACCAGAGAAAGAGAGCTACCCAGCCCCCCAACCTGGTGAGGTGCAGACTTGCTCAACTTGGGAAGAAGTGCCAAAATGTTTCCAAAGAGGTGATCATGGCATCAACTTC